>NW_010188581.1:0-21907 GCF_000695765.1 Mesitornis unicolor
CCAGTCCACACTTCCTCAGTTTAGCTGTCCCAGCTGGGACCTGGGACTGTGCCCTGGCTGAAGGCACTGCCCCTGCCCACGCTGTGGTCACCTGCAGCTGCTGGCTTGCATCCCCTTGTAAAGCTGTCCTGCTCTTGCCACTACCTGATGAGGGTAAGGATTTAACTCTTGCTTTGGAGATAGCACTGCTTGGAACAGGAGATTGAACTTGATGAACTCCCCAGGTCCCTTGTAAATCTTGTAATGTAAATCTTTCTGTGACTGACTCACTAGTTACTCAAGGAGTAAAGGAGTCAGAGAGAAGAAGGGCAAGAGAAGACATAATGAGTTCTTCAGTAATATCTTTGACAGTCTAAATTTCCTCCTTATATGAGCTATTACACGGTTGCTCTCTTTGTACATGCGATACCATGATGGACACATTGCAGAACAATGCTGGAATCAAATAAAAGAAATAACCAAGGAAGAAACAAGGCATTTCTGCAATGGGCAGGAAAGGGCTTAGTCTGAGAAACCTACCATGCATGTGACAGCAGCAGCAGGGAGCTGGAAACCCACAGCTCCTGCAATTTAATTTGAGAATCATAAAGGATTTGTAGAATCTATTTTTCTTGCTCTGGTTCCACAAAGTATTCAGACCATAACCCAGCATTTGCAAGGAGGCTGGTGAGTCTTGTGTCCCTGAACTAGCTAGGTAGCCCTAGGGGGCTTAAGCACATGCAGCTGATGAGAGAAACCAAGAGTTTTTAAAACACTGCATGGGTCCCCGAACTCAGTCTGGAGTTTTGATACTCTAAAAGCTCTCCAAAGTGCATATTTGGATGCAAGCAGGGTGAGGATGAGGCACATTGTGCAGCCGCGCTCCACCCACCCTTACATAGCTGGGAATGCACAAATGCTCTAGCACAAAACAAAGGAACATAGTCCTTGAAAAACCCTCCACCCCCAAAACCGTACAGGGTACTACAGCCAGGTTACTGAGACACCCACCTGATGCAAGTATGTGTGAAGATTCTGCAGGGATTGAGATTATGGACTTCAAGATTGCTATTCAGACCAGTTGAGAAACATGCCTGTGCCATTGGGAGAGAGGTGTAAGAGGTTTCCAAGCAGACACTGTCACTGCAGGTGCTGCTGGATCCAACACCAGCTCACACACCTTTACCTGCAGTGTTTGCTCTACCATTCCCAGGTAGGTTGCTGGGTGCCAAAGAAGGGAATTCATCTCCAGGATAAAAGAATTCCATTTAGGTGTCTTCATGTGTTGCAGCTCCTGGGAAACACAGACCTTCCCAATGAAAGTAGTGGAGTCCCAAGAGTGCTTCAGCTCGCCCTAAAGAAGACACCTACTGGGTGGTGAATGTGTCAGTTACTGGGCTCCTTGACTGTGTTAACTAGATCCCCACTGCCTGTACTGCAGGTTTAGACCCTCAGTGCACATGAACCTACACACTGGTGTCTGAATACAACACAGTTTCCCATCGCAAGTGGCCTGAGGACTCTGTCCCTAGAACCAGGCTCTACTCTGCTCTCCTCTCATGGTGAGAAGCCCTGCATATTGACCCTTCCCCTTTCTCTCACTCTCCAATAACTCATTCAGCCTTCCTTTGTGGAAGAGCAACACAACAACAAAGGTTACACACCTTTCTATGGGATTTTGAAGGCTTCAGATGCTGTGAGTGCAGCCAAAACATTAAGTAGTGTTCCTTTCCCTCGTCTCCTGGGGACTTGCAGCCAATGCAACTGTGTGCCAGAAACATATGGTATACTTTGGTTCAAGTCTTGTATTCCATTGAAAGGCTAAACCATGCTCCCTGAGTACCAGGGATCTGAGGAATTTCTCTTCCATCATCAAGTAGCTGTGGTCAGGACTCTGGGATGCAGTATCTATCCACCCAGCAACTCCTTACCTTCTCTTCCTCCACCAACACAGCAGAGGGAGTGGGGAGAGGATGGTGAAAGAGGACAGATGTCAGAGATGGGATCCTTTCTATGGAAATTAAACAACAAATACCAACTTCTATCAAAGATGGACTACAAGATTTAGTCCTTTGGGTGTTGCCTACCCTGAAGACAAAAAGCTTGACAAAACCAGGAAAGAGTTCAGATGACTGTCTAGAAGGCCCAAGATTCAGAATTCTCTGAAATATGAGGAGGGATTCAGACCAGCAGATGAAGAATTGACACGCAGGAGAAAGTCCTCAACTGTGCTAATGGTACACAACACAAGAAAGACACAGTTACCTGGCAAATGCCAGAAATTGCCTATAACCTTCTATACTGGATTGCATATCATCTGAGTATCTTCCACAGTCAGGAATCACCCAGAGATCCAGACAGTTAGACTCTTGGACAAAGTCTCATCACCACCACCACCACCAAAACCAAGTTGTATTTTATTTCCTATTAATAAAGCTACCTAAATGGGACATTTAGCATCTCTGTTCCTGCAGTGTCCCTGTTCCTGCTGTAATGAGAAAACCATACATGTAACAAAATAAAACCAAATTAAATATGTCCCATGTCATTCCATTCTTCTAATGAATAACACCAAGCAGATCCCTGTGGGGGCTGGCGGCTGTCATATCTTTTTTTTCAGCTCTGCATTTTGCCCTTGGACTGCCTGTCCTTTCAGAGTGGGAACAGCTGAGGAGGTGATGAGAGAGGCAGTGTGGGCTGGTGTGCAGATGCACCAGCTTGGGGACCCACAGATTCACCATGGAGTCACCACTATGTCTTATGACAGTCATTTCAACCTCTATAAGATATGGAGAGGCAGATATTGTTGACAGGGTAGCAATCACGACGAGAAAATCTTATCTACGCAGTTGCAGATAAGCAGGCACTTCTTTATTTGCAGCGCTGCAGAACACAGAGGGTAGCCCCTCAAAGGTGTGTTCCGCCGCTCATACATTTTCACAGCCTATTTATACATTTTTAACAAAACATATCCTGAAAGGTTTCTTAGCAAGGTTTCTCAAACAAACATATTCTAAACAAATACCTATTCTAACTACATAATTATTAGCTTACCTTAATTACCTTGATTGGTTAAAATGCTTTTCAATTCTACTGCTAAAACAAACACCCACTCAACCAGTCAGACTTCCCCAACCGGCCAGAATTTTCTTGTAACCACAACAACATGGCCACCTCAAAACTGTTCAGGGTTGGATTTTATTGTGCCTGTGGATGGAGGACCAGAAAGCTACACTAAATGCATTTCTTGCTGAAGGTTCTGCGCTACAGAAGGATTTTTCTGTGCTTCCAGAGAGCTCCAAATCTCCAAGTCTCCTTCGACCTGCTCTGGCAAGAACTCCACTGGAAAGACAGTGCAATCACAAGCAGATGTGGCTGTTCCCATGCCGACTCAAAGCCAACTGTTTCTGCAGGCTATTTGGGCTACCTTCCTCTCACAGCCCCTAGAACAGAAGTTGAAACACAATTTCCTTTTCTGGAGGGCTTCCTGCCTCTGGATTTCTATACCAAGCTTTAAACAGGCATAAGCCCTAGGACAGATCTTGTGCAGAAAACAGTAAAGATAAAGGATGCAAGGATTCTGCTCTGTTACATCATGGTATATTGAGAACAGCTCTGCTGCAAGAATGAATTTGTGGTCATGTCATAAAAAGCAAGATTTGTCCATAACCCTGTCTGTGTGCAAGTACAGCAAAGTTACTCTGTGTCCTTATGAACTGACTTCCGCGGTAACTCCTTGGGAGAAAAAGACAGGTAAGTTTGGCTGTATTTGTGCTTGACATATCTTCTTCTGAAGATGAATTTAGCATGAATAAGCAGTAAACTAAGATTTTTTCCAAGCAAGATAGTATTCATATAGTCCTAAATGCTTCACAATTTCCTTTGGGAGTGGATCCATTTTCCCTCTTCCCTCCAAAACATAGCAGGGAACTGTTCTGTCATTTCTGCCTGCCTGTAGAAAATCAGCATGTGAAAACTCAGCAAGAGCCCCTGTGATGAAAGGAGAAGATAATTATTTTAGATTACTTTCTAAGTTGTTTAACTTACCCACTGTCTTACCCAGGTGCTCACATGCACCAAGATATATGTGCCCAAGTGGCCCAGTCAGGATCGTCTGTGTGTGACATGAAGGATAAAGTAGGTCCCCTCTTACGTCTTCACTACGTATCTTGGGTTCCTTTTGACTGCTGATGACAAACTGGGTTTGAGCAGATCTTTTATAAGATTTAGGAGTCAGCAATCGTAATAAGCTGATACATTTTGATTCAGAAACTTGCTTGCTTCAGTCTCCAAGAGCCTTAGGCAAGGTTGCTGTCTGTTGTCTTGTTTATTCATTTTGGGTATCTGTATGGTTACAAATCCACCTTTCTGTTGGATAACAGGAGAAGAAATAACAAATGCAGTGTGCAATAACTCTTTTTGTCATCCGCCTCGTACCAGAGCTTGGGTCTTCTGCTGATTAATCATTTACAGTGTGGTCCTATCCAATCTAGTTGTGATGCCAACAACACACTCCTGTGTTTACCAGTTTTATGGTTATCAGTTGGGTCCTTGGATATCAATACAGCCCATCCCTGAAGCCCTTGCTCTATTATTTTTTTTCTGCTGCTTTCATACTATGATTTGTATTTCATTCATAGTAGTCCTAGTATTTGTGTTACAACATGGTGGCCAACAAATCCCACTAGCCTAAAGATAATCTGATGGGGCTCCATGGTCATACTTGGGCTAACAGAGTTTTATTCAAGTTATCCAAAGCCTACAACACTTGCCCTGCCACAACTGTCAGATTTGTCACCTGGAAATCTCCTTTCTCCTCTGTTCCACCACTGGCCTGAGTCTTCAGCACAGTCAAGGTGAATTATTTTAGTCTGTTCTTCTGCATTTGAATGAGGGATTGCTCTTTACAGGCCTTAAATAGGGAGAGACTTTTAAGAGATTTGGAAATGGAACTTAGGACCCTATGTCATCATGCATTTTTGAAAGGCGTGCTCTGCATCCATATCACGTTACTGCTCAGCTGCATGGCATTTACTAGACTATCTGAAAGTGGATCTGTACTTCTCTGTTCCAAAGGGAGGTTAAAATGTTGTACTAAAATATTGACAATGAAAACTTGTTACTTTAATTAGGTGGTAAGCACTGTCATCCTGGGTCTCAAGAATTTAAGTAAGCAGAGGTTGATTGCTGAGGTACATTTTTACTATTTTGGAGTTCACAGGGTTTATTTTACTTCAGATGCAGTTGGTTGTCTCCCTTGATGCCTTCTAATTTTCACTGAGCACATGAAGCCAGGACAACATGCTATCTGAAAATCAAAAGGTTACTGTGTTTTCTGGAAACAGTTACTTCATGGGCCAAGAGGACAAGTTCAACCAGAATGAGACATCTTTTAGAGGAGGCAAGGCTTGTCTAATTAAATCAAGAGCTCCAGAATTTATGTGATATGTCATCTTCAGACCAATTTGCTAATACACAGGAACTCAGCAACCTGCTGGCCACAGATCAGACTACAGGATGGTTCAAGACTTGTTTCAGCTCCAATGCAGAATTGCTAAGCAATAGAAGACTACAGTATACACTTCATCTCCCAGCTCCATTTTGGTCTTAGGCCAGATACCAAGATTCTTGGTCTTATGAGGGCCAGATGTCCCAATGAAATCACAATTTTTAGCTATTTATTTTGGTTTCCAGATCAAGCAAACAAAGTCCTGATTTTTTTCGAGCAAGAAATCTGGCCACCTTTTCCATACGTTATGCTGTCAGGTCTACTTGCTCAGCAAGAAACTGCAGATGGGAAGCTGTGCTCTGGTCTACTTACCCTGGCCCACCACAGCTCTCAGCAGTCACTTTCCAGCTGGGCTGACTAAAAGCTGAAGCAATGCATCCCATAGACTTTACCCCAGTTTTTTGTACTATCATCTAGTATTCATTCTAGGATTGAGATTATCAGGATGCAACAGGATGCATCCCAAAAAGTGTTCCTTTAACTTGGGCCATTAGAACAGCTTTTTGGGAATCTGCAGTGGCAGGTGTGCCACAAGTTAGAGAAGCTCTTTTAGCCCGTGTCTTGGCTTTGCTATGAGAGATCTGGCAAATGAGATAAGGTGCAAAAGTAATAAAAAGCCAATGAGGGAAAGCCAGCTCTGCACCTTCAAAACCCAGAAAACCACCAAATGCTGCCTGCTCATTAGCAGCTGTATTCTGATTTACCACCTTCTCTAGGTGAAAAAAAAATGAAAGAAAATATGACAACACATGTTTTACAGACAGTGATGACTCTGCGATTAGGCAATTTTTCTAGAAGTCACATGCATTGGGAATGGGCAGGTCTTCGGAATGTAGCATAAGACAGCCAAGGAAATCAGTGCTTTATTGCTATAACAGTTACCCTGGGCTTTGTTTCCCACTGGCACTGGCCTCTCATAAAGACTGCAACTATGCTGAGGGGATGTAAAATACTAGTATTGTTCCTTGCTAAAAATCATATATGCACTTTACAGAGCTGAAAAATCATGAGGTGAAGTATAACGCAGGAGAGAAATGGGTTTGAAGATATTCATTGCAAGCAAATGGCATAAGATATTCTGAGTGCTGCTTCAACAAATGCAGAGAGACTTTTAAACGTCACCTGGCACAAGCCAGAGTCTGGTCCAGTGGTTCCCAATCTTTTTATAGCTGAGCCTCTCTCAAACAAGTAGTCACCGAATCTAACTGCTCACCTGCCTCAGGGCTGCCACCATCTGCTCTTTGCTCACGGTGCTCCTGCTTGAGTGTCTGCGGTATCGAAGGCCTCATATTACACCCGCGCTAATGTGAAACTGTATGTCACGCCGGGTGTGCTCAGTTCGATTATGCTTCCAGGTACTCTCCTTATTGACATGCAGACATCTCAAATGGCGTAGATGACACAAGTTCTGTGCTGTGAAAAGCTGACAGATATATTGGCAGAAATATTTGCATAAATCTCAGCTATTTTCCTCCTACTTATGTGTTATTAGGTCTCATGAAACTAACTAAGATAAAAATCTAATCTTGCAAACACAAATACAATTGCACCCCTGAATGAGGCACTCATCCTCCCCAAATAAATATGATCACTTGGAAGTCACTTCAGTGAAAAACATGAACACTTAGGAACATATCAATGTCCCTAGATACGTGTAACTGCAAGATCAATGCTCCAGCCTGCACACCCTGCTCAGCAGAATTCCTGCGGCAAGCAACAAAAGTGTGTTTGCATAAAAACCATAGGAGCAAGTCACAGCGCTTCCTCTCCCTTTAACATGGCTTACCTCTCCGTTAGCCAGCCAGGAGCACTCCTTTTAGAGTTACAGCCAAGCTGTTAGCACGTGGGCCACTCTAGTAAGAGGTACCTTGAATTTGCTGAGTATGTACAAAAGGAACAGTGTCCACTTCAAGCCAATTCTCCCCAAACATTGAGCTCCCCTGATAATGCCACCAAGGAAGTGACTGCAAAGTTTTCATTGCTCGCTGATGAGGTCCATAACTGTTTTTACACCTTCTTCTCTAAATAAGGAAGCTCCCTGTGAGGCCTCCGACTGCTTGATCAATTTGACTCCTTCCCTTTCAACAGCCAATGAAACCCCACTCCTGTCTCTGGTCTTGGGTGACAGCATTCATGAAAGCTCAGCCAGCCCAGGAGGACGACAGGTTAGTGTTACAGCCGTGGCAGGCTTACCTTTGGCAAGCTGTTGATGTCAGAGTGATGATGTGGGGAGGGACAGCCTCTGCGCTATAAAGATGGGTCAATCAAATATAACTGAGGCTGCCCACTGGAGAGCAGGATCTACAAAACATGGTCCCCACCAGTTTGAGTCCTGCTGGCCTGTCTCTGCTTCCAACTCAACTGCTATCGGGCTTTAGTTTCATGTCAGCAAGCTCTATTTGCTTTCCAAAAATAAGTCTCTGCCACCATGCTGAAGAGAGAAAAACAAGAAGGGCGGTATTTTTAGGGCCATTAATTCTGACCACGTGCCCAGGAGGTGAACCGGATGGCCACTGCACAAAGACTTCTCATCACTATGTCCTGCGAAGCCAGTGTTCACCGGACGTTGCCTGCTTTCGTTCTCCTAGGTTTTCTTGCTGGGATTGCTTCAACACATCCAGTTGTAAGCAGAACTAATGGCACATTGCTGGAAAGAGGATGGCAATCTCTGTTGTCCAGGTCCATTGCTGGGATGTCAGGGGAGAAGTCAGATGTGAACTGGGAAAGTGACTATTTGCTAGGAATCAAGAGGCAGCGAAGGCTTTACTGCAACGTGGGCATCGGGTTTCACCTTCAAATCCTCCCAGACGGAAGGATAAGCGGAGTTCACAATGAAAACCAATACAGTGAGTTGCATCAAGAAATGAAATAGAATAGATGTCACTTAATTGCTGTGAACTCTAGTAATTACCCTTCATAAAATGCAAATATTATTACTTGATATTATTAATCTGTGCTACATCTGTTGCCTTTTAAAAGTCTTTGGGATCAATAAACATTAGAACCCTCCAGGCTGAAACATGTCACAAATTCTTAAACAAATTTAGATACAATTTATTTTTACTCTACTTTACTGCACAGATAAGAAAAGACAAACCAGGTTGAAAACTGTCTCTCTGCTGCATTTGACCACTCCTCACCTTCTCATCTGCCTTTTGAATTTGGGAGGTTGTCACTGAGCTTAGAGTGCCAAAGCATGATTTTGAATTCTGGCTGACCAGTACTTTTGGGAGACTCAGCTGTGGAAGGGGCTTGCTGTTCCTGGTTTGCTTGTTCTTATGGGTGCTCTTCTGTTACTGTAAGATTAAAGAAGAACATTAGCCCTATGGATTTCAATTTCCTGTAAAGGGCAATTGCTAAAATCTTTTGCAGCTGAGATATCATGAGGCACTTTAAAATCCAAGCCACAGTTCTCTAAAGCTTAATAACAAACACTCTGTAATTGCAGCATATTAGATAGAAACAATTTACTTATTAGAAAGCCCAGAAGTTTGACAGGGCAAAAGAGTTTGATAGAGCAAAAGGATTATACAGCATGTGATTGCGATTCCAGAATAATTATTTTTAAATCCCACAGTATGTAGGAATAAACAAGATCTTCTCTGTGTATTTCTATTTTGCTGGAATAGGGAGATAATTCTAATAAAGAAAATATTATAAGATCATTGTGGTTTTAAAACAAATAAATTGCTTTTCATTAGCTCTAGATTCTGTTAAACTTCTATTAAACTTCTATTAAACTTATTTTCTAGGTCTGTTTGAAATATCCACTGTAGAAAGAGGTGTTGTTAGCCTGTTTGGTGTGAAAAGTGCTCTCTTCATCGCAATGAATAGCAAGGGCAAGTTATATGGAACGGTGAGTACAAGTACAAATAGTTTTTCAATGCTTAAACAAAGGCTGCAAAGGTTTTGGTGGTTTTTTTTGTTTCGTTGGGTTTTTTGGGTTGTTGTTTTTTTTTCATACTGGAAATCTCTGATTACAAGTAGAGATTACAGTTTCAGGAAGCCTGCCCGGCCCAGTGTCATCAGTGTCAGTGCAACAAGCAGTGTGGCTGTTAGAGATCTCTTATTTTAAAGGTTTCCAATAAGATTGTATAGGGAGCATCCTAGGAAAATGAATGTATTCTGCATTGTATGTAAAGCAAAAGGGTGTGCTGTGCGAAAATCCCTAGGAGGCAAAGCATGTTTTTATATCCATGGGAGTGTGTGCATGTGATTGCATGTGTATGTGTGTGTACAGATTTGTATAGGAGAGGCACAATTCAATTAGAGCTATCTATACTAGCTACCATCAGTAAAATTGTGACCAGATGCCTCTCCCTACCAAAAACAACCACACCATGAAGAATAAATAGGAAGCCTACTCTACAGAGTCAAAATGTGTGCCTGGGGCTATTTTAAGGACCAGTTTTGTGAGATCAGTCCCAAAGGGTGAGAAAACAATAATAGCTATTGACAATGGTATGCAAGTCATACTGAAACACCATCACCATCATCCTCATCTAGAAAGTGCTAGCTATGCCATCTTAATGCAATTTAATCTCTGAGGCCTGAGCAAAGCATCTCCAGTCTCAACATTCAGCAGAAAGAGTGCTTGTTAGGAAGTGTGTCTGAAAGAGGCTGGCTCCGGCCAATAGGTAAAAGCGGTCCATCTCAGAGTCATGAATGGCACTGATTGCATCCGTCTTTTTTGCCAAGAAACAACAAATTAATCTCATTTGAAACAGTTGTAATTTCATCAAAGCATTTCAGTTGCTTAAAAAAATGCCAAATGTTGTGAAGGACCCTGACTGATTCCTTCTCACGCAGGTAATGTCTCAGTGGGACATTTTAACGTTCCACTCTAAGAATATTAGTTCGATCATGTCTGATTTCAAGCACCTGAAAAGTGCCACAAGCCCAGCTCCTTTGCTTGGCTACATCTTCCCAAAGAAATGCAGGGTCTGGCTTCAGAGATCCCTTTGATTTTTTACACCCGAGTTTCAATCCAATCTTGTTTATTTTCAAAGGCATTTTTAAAAGCTGTAAAAGATGTGCATTTTCCCTTACATAATGCAATATTCTAAGTTAAACTCTTATAAACTTTGAAGGGTGTTATTACAAAGATGTCCAAATAGAACAGCACTGGCTACCACCAGTGAGACATTTGAAGTCAGAGAATTCTGCTTTCTTTTTTTATTTCCTTGGTGCTCTGCATTTGTCTCTTGCATATCCTTGCACCTCCTTTCCCAGACAACTCCCTCTTACTGTAATTATGTTGTGCAACATGAAGAAATATGAAACTATTTTCCTGCTGCATATCTCACTGTCATTTAAATATAATATCACTGATGTTTTTTTAAAAAAAAGTTTTAGTGCTGATCTGAGGTCTTACTCAAATGCCTTATTCAAGCAGAGTGTTCTCACTGGATATTGCTATTTGTAAGAGAACTGACAGTTTAGACAGCCAGAATAAAATTCTTTTATAAACAACACGACTTCTTGCAGAAGGGAGGTGTGAAATAAAGCTGCTTCATTTGAGTTAAAGGGTGTGATGCTGACAGAAATTATTTCTTGCAAATAAAATTAAGAAACCCATGATTTATGACAAATTAACTTGATCTGTCGCAGGAAGTACAGAGTGCATTATCTGGACAGGTGGCATCTGAGTTCATCTGACACCAAATTAGCACTGAGGGAGATTTACTGTTGAATGCAGTCACCCCAGCACCACCTGTTGCACACTGCAACAAATTCTTCTGTATTTTTACAGAAAATAAGAAAAATTACTTGACTCTTCATGAAATATTTATTGTACCTGCCTTGTTCTTTCCCCTCTTCCCTTCCCATTCTTTAGGCTGTTTTCCAAGATGAGTGCAAATTCAAAGAAACCTTGCTGCCCAATAACTACAATGCATATGAATCAAATGCTTACCCTGGAGCTTATATAGCACTGAGCAAACATGGGAGAGTGAAGAGAGGAAACAAGGTTTCTCCTGCTATGACAGTCACCCACTTTTTACCAAGAATATGAACATGAGCAAAGCAGAAGATTAACTCCCGGGAAAAACTGTTTCATTTTGCACATGGGAATAATCTCCCAAGGTAAAATATTTATACTGTTCATTGAAAAAAATCTATATATGTATGTGTATATTTGGATAACAATATTTGTACTAGATTCATCACATAGCATATGTCATATGATGCCGCTTCTCTTCTACTCTGTACAAATTTTACATGGCTGTGTGCCTCCTTTGGTGCTGAACAGAGAAAAATGCAAGTTGAGTGTAAAGGGAAAAAAGTATTTGGAAAATACAGAATGGCTGTGGATAATAATCTAATCAATTGTAGGTTATTAACTAATTACTATTAATTACCTCAGATAATGACCTTTCATAGTGAACTGTTTACATATCATGGGCCAAATCTTCGGATGACTTTGCTTCACCAGAGCTTCAAGCAGTTCACTCCATCTGAATATCTGCCTGCACCTTCTCTTCTACACACACACTTGTGTTCTGTCTTGTAAAGTCCTCGATCTATTTTAATCATTAGGGTCCCAGTTCCACAACCATTTTTACACAAGCAAACTGCCTAGTCCCAGAGCCCCTCTGTCTCTGAAGGAAATCTCCAAGGTCTCCTCACATGGACTTGTTGGCAAAATGAAAGCCTACAATCCATTTCCCTTAGGAAGGCCCACCAGATAAGTCACAGATGGGTCCCAAATGCAAAATATATCTGAAGCTGAGGATTTTGAACGCTGCCCCCTTGGTATTTTGTGAGCTTAGTTTAGAACATCCTCAAATATAGATGTGTACATCTTTAAATATGTGTGTGTATATATAAACATGGGATGTGTGAGTGTGTATCTATGTAATTACATACTTTTAATTAATCAGTCATCCCAGTCTCTAGGTGCCCAGGTGCCTTTTTATGTGTACCCACATAAAAGAACAAATATTTAAAGGCATTGTATTTCATTTAGGCTGAACCTTGTTAATCTGAGAACTAGAACTGGTCTGCAAGATACATTTTATAAAATGTATGAAATTCATGAAAGCTTCCAGCAAAGGGTGATTTTAGAATACCTCTCTATTTTGAATCCTCTTCTATTTACTTATTCAAGTATATTTGGTTCTTCTCTATTATACCTCACTGAGGTATGAAGGACAGAGTAAGAAGTTTATACAAGCATGCCTTCCCAGGTTGGAGCAGAGGAATTTGTGCTGTAATTCCAATTTCTGCCACTTGCAAAGCATCAGTTTCAAGGAGAAGACAGGAAACTGTATGAAATACTCTAGAAGCCACGCAAATGGTGCATAACCTTGCCTTACTATTTTGACAGCCTTTTTCCAGATCACCAATGAAGCTGTATTCTCTGTGCCTTTGAAAGAGTATTTTAAGAGGCCCTAAGTCAATAGTCACTATAAATGTCAGTTACCAGAAGCCTTGGGATTCCTGCATTGATGGCGTGCTCCTAAATTTGAAACTAGATTCAATGCAGTGTCAGAGCATGAGCATTTTCAGCATAGATGGACCATGCTGCTGCAGAAGTGAACATCTGAGTGCAAGATTATCTCCCACGTCCAGCCAAACGTGGCTATGTTCAGCCTTGACATGCCATTCTATTTGCAGGGGGTGTCTATTCATGATGAATTTGAGCCTTCTGACATGTATGAAAAACAGTCAAGGCTAGATCCTTAGTTGGAGTAAACCAGCACAGTAAGACTATCAGTTTGTAGGTGCAGGTGTATTTGGCCCAAAGAGCACACCTACAGGGATGTATCTACAGCCACACTTTCCGAAAAATCATCAAGACAATTGTTTTGTGAGCAAGATACAGTTTTCCAGCTACTATTGTGGGGTTTATACGTGACTTTATTTTGCTTAAATGTAAGTGGTGATGAGAAAATGAAATGAAGAGAAAAAAGAATGAAATACCGCTTACTGTACATAAATGGGACACTTTGGATATGGTGAAAGAAAGGAGTTACTCTTCATTTTCTGGTCTTGCAGTGTGTAGAGCAAAGCCAAGTTGGCACACTGTGATCATCCACAATGTGTGCAGCAGTTTGCTTTGGAAAATGTGCATTTTAAGAGGAAAAGCAGGATGTTTTGAGTGGGGAGAGTGGGTCAGAGAAAATTTTGGATGATATCAGACAGTGACATTAACCTAGAGTCCCTAGAGGTGTAGAAAGGCAGACTACAACGGTGCTGAAATACATTAGCTGGAAACCTGTATTCTTGTATTATACTCCTAATTACCTTTGAAATGAAATTTGAGGAAGGATGGAAGAGTACATGGACACAGAAGAAATAGTTTGAATGCTGATACACAAGTTTGTTTCTGATTACAGCTTACACCAGTATCCTTAGGATAGGATGAAGTCTGTTCCCTCTTAAACTGGTGCAGTCTAGAGTAATTTATTGTTGCCAGTACTGATAAATAATGGGATAGCTGGCATAAAAGGTGAGAATCAGACTCACTGACTCCATTTTGCACATGCTTATCAACAAGAAGAACAAATCATAGACCAGCTCACAAGAAGTCTGTTTGGATGCAGCCTGCTGGGCTGAGCTTATTCTTAAGAACTGCATACCCTCATGGATGCAGTTTTGGTAGGCATTTGGAAAGCCTTACCAGTCACTCTGCTCAGTTACTCTTGACACCACTGCTTTTTCTACATTACATATCAAAGTCAGCCAGATCAACACTAAAGTCAACATTGAAATGAAGACAAGGTCTCCCAGTGCCAAGAATCTACTACAAGAGTGACTCACATCATTGTCAGAGATGACAATGTAAGATGACATTGTCAGGAGTCATAACATTGGCAGGAAACCCCTCCAGAGCAAATAGGGCAGTACTGCAGCATTGTGGACTTTTGGACTAGTTGGATATGATAATTTGACAGAGGTACTTCTTAAGTGTGTGCATGGCTACATTCAAAAGAGGAGTTAAGGCATGTGTTGACACATTGCTGTGGCTATTGGAGCAACTGAGGGGCAGCTCGCAGTAGCAGAATGCACTGCTGTGGTGTTCAAGAAGTTACACAACTTGCCTGGGAAATGGCCTGTTGCTGTTCTGCCCCATGCTTGATTAGTTAAATCCCACCTCCTCTTCCTCAGGCTGTTATCACCTGCATGAGAAAAGGAGGATTTGGGAAGACCATCAGTCATTTTACACACTTCAGGTCAAATTTTTTGAGCTGGCACAGAGGACAAATACCCCAGAACCAACACATTTGTAAACTGATACATGGTACAGAGACTATGGAGAGAATATGGGCATAGTCTGGCAAATTCTCAAGCAAAATTTTCTTTGAAAAAATGGTCCCATGAATTTGTGACGATGCAAAGAAAACTCATGAAAGTAAAGGAGTTTCCCGTATCAGGGCCAAATTAGGAACTTATTGACTGTTCTTGCAGTGGTCCCTTTCAAAGCATATCTCATTAGTGAGGAGTCATGAAATGAGCTACAAGCTTTGAAAGCAACGCTGTGAATGCCCCACGCCAGCCTGCCTTGCTCATATTTTGCTCCTGTGGACTTGATACCTAATTTCAAGGTTTCTTCTTCCATAGGCAAATCTCATAGTAATTTAAGACCCAATCCACCTCTGTTAGAAAACAGTCTTGACTAGAACTAAATCATGCTCCTAAGTAATCAAATTTTCCCCAGACATGCAGAGATGCAGACACACAGAGTGGAAAAGCAGAGTAATTTTTGTATACCTCACTAACTGTTTCAATTCCAAGATTTTATTTTGCACAGTAAAATGGTGCCAAAGTTCTCACATTATTTTTTTTTACTAAAATATACCTCATATTCTGAATCAATATGGACTCACAATTGAGACTATAAATTTGCAAGAAACACAAAACTGTCCAATCGTTTGTGAAATTGCTTCTATTTTTATATGTCTGTGCTGCGCACAATAGTTTAATGTATTAATAAAATAAACTTTTATACATTTTTTGGTAGTGTTGTGACTCCAAATCCCTCTTAACACTTCCCTTGCTTCAGAGCTGCTGTATTAACCCCCCCTTCAACACACACACACACACACACACACAGAGTTTTTATTCACCTCTAGAATCAGAGGATGTACACTTAAAATTGTGGTAGACTTTTCTGTTCTTCAGACTTCTTGCTGAGGAAGTCATAAGAGAGTCATGCTTGTTGCAGAGAATCTGGGAGTTTCACAGAAGAGGAGAAAAATAAAACTGCTATCTGATTAAAGAGGAGTTGTCATAGTCACCTGTCCAAATTCCAATGCTTTCTACCTTTGGATGTTCTAGTGCTGTTCTCCTTTTGGTAGTGCTCTTCAGTGTGTAACTGCCCATGCATGTCCCTTGCCTTATTAAACAAGAAAAGCTTTCCTTTAAAATTGCTTTTTTTCTTCTTGCTTGGGACTGACTTGGGAGGGCAGCTTCCCAGAGACATCTCTGAAGGTTTCTGCCTCACTATGTCTCAAAGTTGAATATTTTGGAAACTACAAACTACCGCCACATTTCTGTGATTTGGTAAGGTTTGCATCTGTGTTTTGGCTGCCTACAGTCACCATAATAACTCCCTTTGCTTACCAGTCATCATAAGTTCTTGCATATTGTTGCTCTGTGTATGTGCCACATTTCACCTGAGAGAGGACTACATTTCACTGGTGGGTTAAGCAGTGTAATAGTTATAATAATAATGTCTGCTATAGAAGTTCCTTATTTACAGCCCTGAAGGCCAGTCATTGTAGCTGAAAGTGGAAACGGGAGAAAATACACACCCCTCACGCAGTGACTGGAAGCAACAGGACAAATCAGCAGCTGATGTAAGCCAGCCTGGCCCCAGCAAAACAGAAACATAAATGATCTGGTAAGGAGTCATCTGCAGAGGCTACATATGGCCAGCTCACAAGACACCCCCTCAGACACAGGCTGGCTTCTGCTCCCTGCATCTCAGTTTGCCTTTTGAAAGGTGATGCTGGCCAGACACACATAGGCAAGTGCCCAGGTGCCCTGGGAGGCACAGATGGTTCCCATGCCCCCTTCCCACTGAATGCTTTCAGCTCAAGGGATGAAACATCTTCAGGGAACTTTGGGAAAAAGACATGGTGACTAAGCCCCACACTTCTATGAAGAGCAGGAAAAATATTGGCTGAACTTCGATTAGCTTACGTCTTTTTCTGCTTCCCCTCAGGCCATTTGAGACTTAATGGGGTACCTGTGTCTGCAATGCAGTAACCTCATCTTTCTCCTCACCACTTTGACTTGGGCCTTAGCAACTCTCTACTGTTACCCCAGGCTCTGTTCCCTAGCCTGTAAAGCTGTGAGATGCTTGTCAAGAAAGGAAAAGCTTTAACAGACAAGGGAAATGCAATTTAAACAATAAAAAATAATTCAATGGCTTTAAAAGGCACCTCTCCTAGCTCCCCACACTCATCCTGTCCCTCTTCTTTCTTCCACATCTTTTTCTCTGACCTGTCACTGAAAATATAACTACCCATCTGAAAAGTCTTTCCCTGCAACCGGAGTGGAGCAGGATTATTCCAGCATGTCTCTTCTCTCCCCCTCCCCCAGGTCATGCTGTGTACCCTGGCCTGAGGCCATTGGCAGAGACCCATAATCTGTCCACTTACTCAGGCTCCGGCTTCTCTGATGACCCATGGTCTCTATGAGACATACTGGGTTGTCAAAAGCTGCTGATAGACAGGCCAGCCCTGAGCTGGCTGAAGGTTACAGTGTGGCAAGGTTACAGCACAGGTGGAAGCAGGCAGAACTACGCCTTCCTGAAGCCAGCAAAAACTGCTCAGTAATGGTAGCAAGATCAAAACAAATAAATAAAAAACTGTAAATATGTATGAAATAGCAGGAACCTCTTTCTACTCAAGGAAAGGTAAGGGCTAAATAAGTGTTGTCCTGGGAACATCCTGGTCATGGAACTAAAAATATTTAGACTGGAAGGGAGTGCTGGAGGACTTGAATACAACCTCTAGATCAATGCAGGAACAACTTCAAAGCTAGGGGAGGTTGCATCAGGAGGAATCCCCTCTATTCACCCCCTACAACAACCCCTGTGGCAGACTTATGAGTCACTAAACTCTGGATCAAACTCTAGAGAGCAGCTCAAAAGGAATCATTTACAGACAGATGTCTCAGACGGTTGGTCAGCACAGCTCATACTTTGCTGGAAGGCTTTCTAAGTGATGGCATCTTCCTATTGGGCCTTGACACAAGCCACATCTGGCCTGCGCACTAAGCAGAAAATTACTTTCCTCCTGAAACTCAACCTTACCAACACAAATGGCTACAGAAAGCATCTGAAGGATTCAGTCCCTGAAGAAAAACAAACAAAAAACACTTTCTGACAGCTCAGGGGTACAAGGCTACCTCAGGTGTAAATACATGAGGTTTTGGGGAAGACACATATACAAGAATTGCATTGCTTCAGTGTAACCCCAGACCACTTTTATGGAAAAGAGAAGCAGCAGTGCTACCCCAAGATCAGAATGCCACCTAACACATGCTGGAGACAGGTGGAAAGAGCCTGACCTCCTGAGGCTGATTCCTGCACTTTATTATTGGCTGCTATTAATATTGCCCTCTGGTGGCTATTTCGTTATTTAGCAGTCAGATGTCAAGAGACCAAGCATGGGCTCTGGACCGTAGGCCTGGGCACAAGGGGAAAAGGAGGCTACCACCGCGTGGGTGTGATTGGATTTAGGCTTCAGGTCTCTCCGTACGTTAGTAAATGTTGCACCCTTATACAGGGAAGTCACAACTTTAACTGGGGAGCCACAGAACACAGTATTTGGTCTTCAGGTATCTTCTTTATGAGCAACTTGTCATAACACTAGGCAGGTAAAATGGTCATGAAAACTACTTTTTTTTTACTCCAAATTTTCCAACCTGAATATTTGCCAAGTTTTTTGCAAACATAAAGCCTGAGCCTACATATCAAAGGGAGAGTCACATGAAAAAAATTAGAGGACGTAAAATGACAAGGGTCACTGAATATCCTGCTATTCCATGTGACACCTATGGCAGGAAAGAGCTCAGCAGCATGGAGCACCTTTAGTGGTAAAGCAGTAAAAGCCTTTTCCAAATTATACTGAAGACAGCAATTTTAAAGCATATTAAGAAATCCACTTTTCTTTTTTCCTGTTGACTCACTGAGTGCATTATTACAATCAGTGCTGTGGGACCGTAAGTGATCAGAAATGATACAGTCTCCAGTTCGCAGACTGCCAGAGATACGCTCTTTGCAGGAGCAGGAGCCCCGGGGAAGATGCTGATGTTGTGGCTGCCAGGGGGCAGTGTGCCACCTGCAGAAAAGATAACTGGGGGAAAAGAAACCAGAAGGAAAAAAACCACACATATGAGGGGTCATTCACACTTAAAAACAAGCATATTGTTATGAAAATTAGTGAACAGAGATTTACCTCACCAACAAAATCTAAAGCATCATACAAATGCCACTTTTCCACTTCTTCATCAACTGCTGAGTCAGCACAGTTTTTCCAGAAAAGCAGCACTGCTGTACTAGAGTTTCATGAAAAAATGTAGTCAGATCTTTCCTCAAAGGCAAAAATTAGGCTTTCAATGCCGTAAAAACAAAACAAAACAAAACAAAACAAAACAAAACAAAACAAAATAAAACAAAACAACATTCATATAAGTTGTTTACTTTCCTTAGGACATGTAAACGGATGCATCAGAAAAGTGATAACTGAAAATATCTTGCTTTTCAGAAATTTTCACCCATGCCTTTTAGATCAAGAAAGTTAATGGCAGAAAACATCAAGTTTTATTTAATAGGTCCTTATTTTCTGTGTTGTAGGAAAAGAAAATATTTCTCTCTAGTTTAAAAAATAGATATGTGACCATCCACCAAGGATGACCCCAGGGGCTAGGCTTGTTTAAACTAGCCTGGATCAGGACAGAGCCACGTAAGAACACCAGAGCCTCTTGAAGTACAGGGAGAGTCAACAGTAACAAAGCAAGGTACGCTCAACCAGCATGCCTTTTTGGAGAGATAAGAAAGGAAACATCCCAGAAAAAAACATCTAGAGAGATGAGACTGGAGAATGCAGAGGGAAAAAAAGGGAAAAAATGGAAGACAGGCAAGATAAAATCAAAGCTTGACAAAAACATGAATAAAGGCACCAGACAGATTATTTTTTCTAATTCCTAAGTCTATGAAAAAAAAATCCGACTGTAAAATGAATGCACTGCAGAGCAGACACTCTCTGAATAGTGGCCATGGGGCCATGGCCCACCTTGTTGAGCCATGGGCCTGCCTGCCTGAAAACTAAGTTAACCATGTGTACTTGATTGGGATGCCTCTGATAAATGGAGAGTGGACAAATACATCAGCAATTTATTTTTCACATCTTAATGGACTTGATGATCTTAAGGTCTTTTCCAACCAAAACCATTCTATGATTCTAATAATATCACTTCCATCTTCTGTAGGTTGTGTTTCATGTAGTGAGACTGCAGCCAGATTTGCCTCCTTGTCTTCTCCAGACTGAGCAAACGCTGCTGCAGCAACCTCTCTCCTTGTATATCATGTGCTGCAGTCTGCACACATCTTTGTGGCCCTTTGCCGGACTTGCTCCAGTTTGTCAATCTCTCTCTTGCTACGTGGATCTCAAAACCAGACACAGTGTCAAATGTGGCCTCACAAGAGGGAAATAAGCGTTTCCTTCAATCTGTTGGCCTTGCTTTTGCTAATGCAACACAATATGCCATTGTTTTTTTAAATGGTTGCACTGATAGTCTTTCTTACACTAAGAATTCTCAGAGGCTAAGGAGTGGCAAAGGCAGAGAGTCTATAAACTGGGGTTTCCCCTTCAGCCTCTCCAGGGAACTGTCAGACATTCATTTAAGACTGTTTTGTGTCAGAGCATGACAATGGGGTGAGGTTGTTGTCTGGGTTTCATAAAGTGATTTGCAAACAAGTTAAACTGTTGTGAAACAATCCAGTCCCTACGGAGCTTAGCAATGCTCAATTCCATTCCCACTGTTGCTAAGGAAAGCAAAGGATATTCACCATCTTTGACAGACACTTGCAGTCCATGATGTAAAGGTATCTCGGTGACTTCCGAGTGCTGGTCAGTACTGGTTATGTAACTTACAATATGCTCATAAAAGGAGATAAAGAGCCACAAATCTCTCTTGCATTCTCTGGGTTTTTTGGTTTTTTTTTTTAGCTTTACTTCTATAATTTACTGAAGCTACACAATCTGCATCAGTTTAAACAATGGAGGACAGAATTAGGTCCCAGGTATTTAACTACAGATGACTTTGTTCCTTGGAAAAATGACCCAAATGCAAGCTCTAGTGCCTCAAGTTTGGAGTCAAAAATTGCTCAGTAGAAGCCAAGAGGACATTTGGTTTCATTGTCAGAACGCAACAGTGAAGGAGGAAGTAAGAATCTCTTCCAGCTGTTGGGTAACCAAGGCTAAGACAAACAGTGTGGGAACCTCTAGGTTTAACATATATAATGCAAACTGGAATTACAGTGAACTGCAGTGACCAATCTTGGCTGATGAAATAGCTGTCACTGGAAAAAAATCCTAAAAACAAAGTATGCAGCCACAAGCGGAGATTTCTTTTTTCTCTCCAGCCAACCTTGCATCCAGCTCAACCCAAAAGCATGTTTGTTTTGGAAGCTGTAGTCTGCTGAAATGTGTTTGGCCAAAATCCAAGGGGCCAATAAGTCCAGATGAGCTGAACAAGCTATGTCCTTGGATCATGAGATGTGAGCATATTATTCAGTCCTGGATTGCATGCATGCATATTATTGTTGGCTATTTTTTGTTACAGGGTGTGGATCAAGATGACTTGATTGGAACTAAATTTCTGTCCCCTAAATCAACAGTCTATGATTCATAATTTTATTGTGTGCTTTTGATTTCATGGACCAGAGCTTGCACCACCAGAATAGCTCCTTCAAGGACAATGCAACCATGCTAACTTACATCAAATGAGAAATCATTGACAATAATGTATAAAACAACAGAGTTGTTTGCTCATATTTGTTTCAGAGCAGTCTGGAGAAGACCATCTATTTTTTTCTTAAATATTTGTTACGAGAACTGATCCTTCATGAGTCATTCCAGGTGATCAGAGCCTGTTTTTTCTCCTAGTGTTACCCTGTAACCGGGGCCCATGGCTTACCACACCAACACAAATCTTCCAGTTTATGGAAAAGGCAATAGATCTGCTGCTGAGTTCAGTCTCTTCATAAATGACCTTGATGAGGGGATTGAATGTACCCTCAGCAAGTTCGCAGATGACACCAAGCTGGGGGGAAGTGTTGATCTGCTAGAAGGCAGAGAAGCCCTCCAAAGAGATTTGGACAGGCTGAACCAATGGGCTGAGACCACTGGGATGAGGTTTAATACGGCCAATTGCCGGGTCCTGCACTTGGGAAACAACAAC
>NW_010188582.1:0-5395 GCF_000695765.1 Mesitornis unicolor
TCCCCTACACTGCTCTCCAACAGGTCATTAACACCTCTGGTTAGGGAGCAAAGGGTGACTCAGCTGAGCTGTTGTTCTGATCTTGGTGAATCTTGCAATGCTTGCTTGCTCTTTGGGTGAGCTTACTGTAGACTGCAGTGTAGACTGCGTTAAACTTCCAACATATGCTCCAAAAATACACATTCAGTCACTTTTTATGAAGGATACTTGTTGTCATATAAGCTTTTATTACCAAAAGAGGATTAAGAGGCATTGTGAGATCTCCTGAAACTATCTTTAGTGGAATGTACTGTATATTTGCAATGTAAAAGCGATTGTCATCTCTGATAAGGACTTGGCTTGCTCTGACGTCCTTACTGTATTTACCTGTAGTTGTGATTGTACTTTCTATACCTGTAATTTTTCTGGTTTGGGGTGTGTGGAAGGACAACAGATATTCAAGTCCTACTTTTTGCCATCTTTCAGGAAATGCAATGTACTGAGTAATTTTGCTACTAGTGAAATGAAAATTATACCTGTATGTATATAAAGGTAATACAGTCAAGTTAAGCCTTGTTTAAAAGTAGATTTAATGTTTGGCACAATGTCCTTGAACAGAATATTTTGCTTTAAAATGTATTATGATTTAACCAGTGATCAATTAAAACAAACAAAATGACTCTGTATGTTTCTTTAGCAAGGGAGAAATTACCTGAATACCCAAAGCATTGCCTCTTTCAGAACAGTATGCAATGAGAAATAGTTCTTGTTAATGTGCTGAGGTTGACTGAACCTCTATAGAAATCGGGTATCTCCTGTGTGGGAGAGGACACCCTGCATCTGCTCAGTGGTTTGGCTGAAACTTTTTAGCAGAATTTCTTGGACTGCTGCCTGTGCTGGTCTGTGAGGGGCTCTTGCCAGGACCTGGTGCAATGCAGAGCCATCCTGTCCCCTCATGGGAAGCTCTTTCATAGGTGTGTGACAGTGATCAAAGGAAAGGAGAGCAGGAACAAATGGACAAAACTGAGTTAGGGGGAGGCATGAGCAGCCTGTTGGGAGGATGGGGAGTGGGACATCTGGTGATGAAGGACTGTGGATCTGGGGAGTCTGTGAAGGAATGCTGGAGAAGGGGGAGTCAATGCTGGGACAGTGCTGACAAGGTGCCCAGAAGCACCTTCTAGCTCCGTGCCTCAAACAAGACTGGGAGAAGCAGGGTCTTTTATAGTTGGGAACAAGCCACTTGGTGACATTGAGAGAGCTTCTTCAAAATAAAAAGATAAAAGCATGGCAGTGTGGGATTACCACCGGGGATCCCTGAAGAGAAGGGTGGAAAACAGGGAGGATATGGAAGAATGGGAGGGTGATACCAAAGGAGGATGGGTGGGTTAAGCACGGGGTGGGAAGGATAAGTATTGGCAAGCTGAGAAGCAAAGCAAAGTTCTGTTAGGGAAGGGCCATTGCTATTGGTAATGGATACTCTGGGTTTATAAGAACCGAATATTAAGATGGGTCTTCTAGCATTTTCTCACCAAATAATCTTTCTCCCTGTATCCCATACAGAACACACTGCTACTTTTGCTGTTAATCTGTTTACTCTTAATGTGCAACACTTCTGAAAAGTGCATTGATACCAGCTTCCAGTCCTTTACTGCTGCACCAAAGGAGGATAATATTAGTCAGTTGCATCTTTCTTTGCCATGTACAAAGCCTCTGGCTTTTCTGAAAGTATTTAGAAAGACTGAGTTGGGAGTACAATCCGCAGCAGCTGGAAATTCTGCGGTGTCAAGCTGGCAGGTGTCAGTAATTACACCAGGTAAGCAGAATGTGTTACAGAGAAATAGCATGGCCTTAAATTCAGTAGCAAGCAGAGGAAACAAAAAGGCAAGAGCAAGTGTGGGATTGGAAAAAGGCAGCAGAAACACCATATGTGCTGTGGTGTGCAGAGCTGCCTGTAGCCATCTGAGCCAAAGCCCTCCTTGCCTGCACTATAGACCCCTGATCTGGATGCTGGAGATGATTTCCCTGACTCAGCACTGCCTCTTCTTGTGAGGGCCAGAGGAGAACTTCTGGCAGACTTTTACCTTCTGTGGCAGAACTGAGCCAAAAGCACTGAAGAAGGGAAAACAGAGCATGTAGGTAGGTGAAGACTTGATCTGGAAGGGTAACTCCCTTTTAGTACACACTGTAAGAGATTCACATCTCCTGTAATCCCTAAAACTGCTGGCTGTTCTCCTGGGGTGGCCGCTGCTCCTAATCAAGGTCTAGGTGCACTCAAAATAATGGCTGTGAAGTTCTCTGGTGTGCAATGCTGCTGGCAGACCCAAAAATTAAGTGTTTGTGTTTGGAGACTCTCAGTAAGGCCTCACTTGACCATTATGAATCAGTGAACTTCACTGCTTGCTTCTTTGTGCATGGTTTTGGTGAGCAGCAATACAGCAGAAACACTCTGAGGACATGGGATTGTCAGTCTGCTTCCTCTCTGCCAAACCCTATGCAATGTATTCAGCAGACTTTCAATGTGCAAGATGAAACCTGAAGGGGCAGCTCATCCAACTTGCTCCGGAAGCTAGTTTAAATGACAAGGCTTTTCAAAGGTTTAAGATTGCAGCTGCTAAATCTATTTATTTCTCCTGTTTGAAACAAACTGAATTACATAGCTGTGAATTTTGTGTGTCAGCCTAAACCTTGCAGACTTTGGAAAGAATACTGTGTTTGTGGAATGACTTATGCAGAAAGTAGAATGGAAAGGCCTCAAGAAATGGAGGGAAATCAGACCTGGCTGTATTCAGTGCTAGTTAACATAGGAATGTTGTGTGCCGTGAAGTGCTGAGTGTTCCCTAGCTCAGTGCTTGAGCTCAGTGCTTCCACAGGGTTGGCTCCTCTCCTGATCCCTGGTGGCTAGGTCCTGTCAATTTCGTTATGAAGCTCAAAATACTAAGTGATGCTTACAGCCTTCCTGGTAGCTGTTGATGGGGTGCTTGACCCAGAGCCTCTCTCTTGTCTTTGGTTCCAAGACTTCAGCTTCCTCTGGGCTTCTGGAGTTTCAAAGCAATGGGTTTACCAGACTTCATATGGAAACTGACCTTCAGCAAAGCAGAACTGAAAACAGTCGACCTGCAGCACTGAGCAGCTTGGATTTCTCATGGTTCCTTCTTTCCTGCTGCACACTGGCTCTGTCTGCATCTCAGCTGTGGTTCACCCCAGAGGCAAATAAAATGTCAGGTTTATCATAGAGATGTATGATTGTTTCAGACCTCTGTGTATCTTCCGTGTGGGGTTTCACAAGGAACACATATCCCATGGAGAGTCTTGCTGCAATTGCTTACCATCTCCAGATGTAAAAATGGATGTTCGGGGATTTCCTAGGTCTATAAAATCTTTCTAGGAATTTGGCAAAGGAGGAGACACAGAAGACAACTCTCTTTGTGCTCTGTTTTCATAACCCAGACAGCTGCTCTCAGCCTGTCCTCAGCCTTGTGGGCTCCACAGTAGCTGGTCATCGTCTCCATCCTGCCAGGACAGGAGGAGCTGGGGAGGTGGCTGCCCTGTGCGCTTCCAAAAAAAATTGCTGCCTCTAATGAAGCACACCTCACTGCAGCTGGGAACGCTTTATCAGAAGTAATTACGTTTCTTTGTTTTGATTGCCATCTGCTGGCAGAAGGAGGTGTTCGTAGCCATGTCACACTTGTACCACCCAGGGTTGTTCGTTTCTTTTAACCAAACCTGTGCCACACTAATAATTTTGCATGTGTTTGTGTATTTTATGTTTGAATGCTGCAGAAAAGGCGCTGCTTTGGGATGTCTGCATTCATAGAGATGATGGTGGACAGGGTTCACAGCTATCCATGGGGCTGGGGCTGGAGGAGTAGCAAAGGCTCCCAGCTCATCTCCCCAGCTGTGCAGCTGCTCTTCTTTCAAGCTGGGTCACTGCTGCCTGCTCTCCCCTCCTGGAGCCCACGGGCTCTGCCCCTGCTGCTTTTTAGCTGCTGCCTATGGCAATGGGCTATCCACTACTGGAAGCAGGAACAAGTTATCTACATTGCTGTCCTTGTCTTACAGAGAGAGAAAAGGGCAAGAGAAGGAGATATGCACCGCAGGAGTCTCTGACCTGGCAAGGGATGGGACGTGGACAACTGAAAACAGCATAGGAAAGCAAAGAGCTGAGGAGTAATTTGGTAGATCGCAGGGCTGTGCATTGCATGTGCCCAGACTGTGCTGAGATGTGACCTCAGTACAGCCAAGCGGGTATTTGGAGTGCAGATACTCAGACACAGTCACCTGCACTGGGAGGAGGAAGAGTAGTAAACTAAGCGGCCACAACTTCGTGGTAGTGCAGTCCACTATACTGTCCAAATTCTTGCTCTGACCCTGCTGCGAATGAGGCTGTACTGACTGTTGAGCCCAGGTTGGTTGACCTGTGGTGAGGCTGTTGCACCATCATCTGTTCCTGGGTGGCTGCAGAGGATGCCTGCCTGTGGTGTCAAGCGCTTGTCCTGAGTGTGGCAGCCTCAACATGGGCTCTCATAGAAGAGACCAATCTCTTGCCAGTATTCCTATGCTCCGTCATGAATGCCATAGAGTTCATCTGGTCAGGGTGTTAAATACTTAAACTCAAGTGCTGGATCAAGTTCTGCCCTGGGAAGTTTATCTTTCTGAAGAAAGATGCCAGCAGTTTCATGGAAAACATGATCTGCATTTATCCTCCTGCAGGAAAGTATAAAATTCAGTCTAAGTGACAGCAGTTCATGAGGAGTTGATACCAACAAGACCTGAAAAGCAAAGTTTGAATTTTACCTGGAGGAATGTTTGGATACTGCATCTTTAATATTATCAAGTATCTCATGTATGGATTTCAGTGCTATGCATATAGTATCAAAAGATTACTCTAGATGCTGGAAGATTAGCATAGGCTGAAAGATCTAGTGCTGTGATCCATGATGGCATTTAATACGTCTTATTCTTTTCTATAGGTAAATAGAAATGCAAATGCACTTCTCCTAGCACAAGTATTTGTTGTTTGTGCTCTCTATTGATAGTGGACAATCTCTTCTTGCTCTAGGGTGCATTTAAGATGATCTTTGTACGTTTTAACCCCATGCTTGCTAGTAGGTTGTACTTTCTTCTCTCCTGTGGGTCCACAGGGTTAATTATACCATGATTACTCAGGTTTGCTGTTTCCTTATATAAGACATGATTTCTTAGGAAGGGAGAACCACACAACTGCACAAGCTAAACAAAACTTATGCTAAAGAAGTTAGCCAATAGCTGAAAAAAAAGGCTGAAAACCACAGGACAAGCACAGAGCCATGAGACAATTCTGCTGCAGCAGCTAGGACAAGCCAATGTGTGTCTAATCCTATAGTAAGGTGCAGGTGATGCATCTTAACTAATCACAGAATCACAGAATTGCTCGGTT
>NW_010188583.1:0-15740 GCF_000695765.1 Mesitornis unicolor
AATTTTTCTCTGTCTTTAGCAGAAAAAATTCTGACACCACTTCCTGAGTCTCATGTCTCCTCCAGCTAGAGCCTTGGGAAGTCAGTCTGGGTGTGAAGCTGCAATAAATCCTGAGGACTCCAGCAGAGGCAACAAGAAGACAACTAATATACTGGTATGAAAATGTGCTGGGTAAAGTGATGGGGTAGGAGAAGCAGGATGTAATGCTTAATGATACAACTTCTCCTCGGTCAAGGCCCTAAATGTCAAAAGTCTCACCAGACAGTTTAAGACGCACAGCAATGTGGCTTCAGAGCCACACAGTGGAAAGTCACATTTCCCCAGATCGTAGTCTTAAATCACCATCTCACAGTGTGCACTGTTCTAGGCTTTTTTACAAATTTCCCATCTGCATACAACAATTTGCTTGTTGATGTTTAGACATGATTGACATAATTTGACAATCTGGCCTATTAGTTTGCTTTGTAACTATGTAAAATGCTGACAGTGATTATCCCAGTTGACTGAGGACATGCTTCCTGTGACACAGTAAACAAATGTAGCAAAGGAGGCTTTTTCCAAATGATTGCTCCAACCCCCTAATGAGAATGTTAACTTATTTCATCAGGGCTGTGCTACACCAAGTGTCTTAATGAATCCTCAAGTCACAGAGCTCCGTTTCTTGAGCCTGAGGTACTGTACCTAGTACTGTATGCCTACGGACTTTTCTCCCATCTTTAGCTGCATGCTGCATTATAATGAACCCATTTATTATACTGCCTGCAAAAAGACAGTTCTTTGAAAAAGAAAGTATTTCTGAGATTTGGTTTCAAAACCTACCAACTCCTTAGAGGAGTGCATCTTCCTATAAATCAGTGCCTCTTAATGGAAAGAACCTGATGAAAGAATGAGTAATGATAGGCAAAAAAATAAGAATAAATCAACCTGCTCATTAACCTGTTTGCCGAGTAAATTCTCTATGCTCTGAAGGCCGGGATTTAAGACAGTTCCTCTAAATCAAAGGATTCTTATGAATCCTGTTTTCCAGCTCCCTTCTATAAGTTATGTTTGGGCAGTCAATGACCATTTGTAGGGGATGTTTTTCAGTTGTTCACAAACATTGGCAGTGATTTATTTGGAGAAAATAACACACGGTGTTCCTGGGGGGAAAAATCATTACCTTAGTTTTGGTGCATCTAATTACAATAAGCCTGTATCATACTCAACATCTACCCTAATTATCCAGGGAATTGGCAGTGTTTAACAATGAAGGAAAGAGTGCTCCAGTGTCCAATTAAGGTTTTCTTTGAGGATTAATAAATCATGTCTCATCAGCCCCACTGACCCAGAGGTGTTAATCTTCACCTTATCACCCTGATCTTAAAGCAAAATTCTGCAGATCAAGAGCAGCAGAATGGTTGAGTTAATTGTTCCATTAGGCTGATGAAGTCTTTATACCCATGTCCAATAATACACTATTCCCTCAACATCTTTACATGCTCTGCTGAGGAGCAGAGAACAAACATTAAAAAGTCTGCCACAGCTATTTGTTGCAGGTGACCAGCAGCTTGGACTCTGCTCCATACTTAGCTGATTTGATATAACTGTGCTCCTTTCACATACTGGAGCAAGGCACTAAGAAGATTATAAACAGTCAAGAGAGGTTTTAGCACATCTAAATGCAGTTGCACAAGGAAATAAATCATGCAGTCAATAATGGAAAGAAGACTTAACAGTTATCTGCCCTGTAAACAATATCCTTGATTAGAAGACATAAACAATACCGTTTTATTTAAGGGCAAGAATCCAGCTATTTCACTGGGAAGAGTTTTTCTCATTGACAAGCTTATAGTAATCATGGAGAGCATGGCAAATTGAGTTAAAATATGCTCCTAAGCACTACAATAAATTAGAAATCACATTTTAACTGTGTTCCCAGTCTATTTGTATTTGTAATAATCTGGCAGGTTAAATTCCGTTGGCATAAACATTCACAGAAAGTACTGAGCTCACATTAAAAATCCATTTCATAACCATTGCTTTTCAAACAGTTCCTCCTCCTAATCTAAGTTAAATGGGAAAGGAAATGGGAATTGATACCTTTCAGGGCATGGGTCACATAATTGTGTGTTACTGAACAAAGTGGGGGGAGAGAGAGAGAGAGACGGGATCAAAACCAGAATAGTTTCATGGAGTGGGTAAAGGAAAAAGGGAGGAAGGCTGGACTTCTGAAAGGTTTTTGAATACATAATCATTTTTTTTTCTATTCACATAATATTTTCTTTTTCATGCCTGTTTCATTTTCTTCTAAACAAAACATAAACCTCTGCTTTCCCTCTCTCCACTCCATCACATCCCCAAAGAAATGGGACTCGGATGGACTCTTCCCTCTTTCCAGGGTGAGAGACCAAGGACTTTGAGTTGGATTCAAGGAGAGCAGAAGCATGTGCTTTAAATACGGCAAGTGTTAAAAGAGGGTTACAGAGTGGGGTTAGAGGAGAGAAAAATGAGTAATGTTTTTTTCCTCTCTTCTCTTTTCTCCAAAAAAGTGTCACATATCATGTAATTTTCTGAAACTCAGGCACAGCCTTTTCTTTTACACTCTGAATTCACTCTTGAAGGTAACAACTGAACAAGCAAAGAAAACATTAAACAACACAATTGTTTATGTTGTTTTTCATAAAGATTTCTCAGAGAAAGTGGAGCTCTTGGACAGTTTTCTCAGCTGCTATTTCATCCATATTATTATTTCCATTTTTGCATCTTGAATATATTTCAGATAGATTCCTTTTAAAATAAAAACAGATAAGCTATTATCGTATCTACCCTCTGTGTCCTGTGCTGAGAAATGGGATGTATCATTATGCTGACTTCAAAGCATTTCATCTGTAAAAAAGACAAGTGACTTGCACATAAAAGTGTGCATCTTATAAAGCACCCAGATCAGATCATTTATATGATTAATTTAACCAACACAGTTTTGAGATAAATTGATTCACCTCTTTTCCCCTACTTATCATCCTCTCAACAATTTAGTATTCAACCGAATACTACCAGGCATACAACATTCCCAAGGTCACTCTGCTATCCTCCTTCAAGGCTTCCATTAAAATCCTTTTCTACTATAAGACTATGAACAAAACAAAATTAATCCTCCCTTGCCCTCCAGCCTGAGAGGATTCAAACTCACATATCTCACCTCCCAAGAGAATTGCAACATCTCCATCTACAGACTGGTGTCTTTACATATGCACATGCATACACGAATACCCAGAGATAGAGAGATGGACGGAGGGCTCTGTACTGCCTCTAAGAAAGCTGTTTTATTTTACATTAAATAATTAAGGATTACTTGTGCCAGAGCATGACCACAGGACAGCAATTAGGTCACTCAGCTGGGAAAGAGATCTGTTTTCTGCTCTTTGCTTCAGAGATTATATGTTTGTTAAACCAGTGACTGCTCTGAATGAAACATGTAACTGAGTCCTTTCTTCTACCCTGGCTGGTGAAGCGTTTGAGCCCTCACCTTCCAGTTGATGGTTAGGTGCAGCAGGAGGACATCCAGGAAAAGACAACTTCCCTTGTTTGCTGCAACTTGTGTCTGCACTGGGGCAGCTCTGGTACTGAACGTCCTCTAGGTCATCATCTGCCTACCCGGGTATACCCTAAAAGTCAAACAGTGTCTCAGAAAGCTCAGGACTCAGCTACAGCTGTGTTGCTTTTATGCTGTACTGGTGTTAGATTGGCTTCTTTTCCTGTGGGGTGGAAGAGATGATAGAACTTTTTGGGCAGGTTTAAAGAGAAGTGATGGCACCCTAGGTAAGAGTCCTAGCACAAACCAAAGATCACTAGTCCCTAAAGCTCAGTTCTCAAACAACACAATTATCTCCCTGTTTTTCTAGCCATGATGGATCACAGAAGTGCCTTCAGAACATGTGTAAGGCCAGTGTTAAGAGCTACAGGATTAAGTATTGCCAACAGCTAGATCACTCAGCTGGGTTATCAAGATTCAAATCCTTGCTCCAAAACAAATAATTAATCACAAGTTTCTATTCACAGTGGGTGAATCAACAAATGAATGGGAGAAAGAAATATCAAGGGAAAATCTATAATACCATTGTGTCTGCTTCATCAAATATAGAGAGAAAGTTTTAGCACCTAGCTGTAGGGCAGAGTTTGCAGCCAAGAATATAAAGAGAAAGAGATGTCTGTTTGGCCAGAGGCAGATTCTTCCTTTCCCTGCATTTTATTCCTGGTTAGCTGAGGTGGCTTCCTGTGCAGTTCCAAGGTGGAGCACCGCACCAGGGACTGAGTACTCCTGGAGATATTAGTTAAATCCTCTACATGTCAGAAGTTCTCTTCCACATACTTGAGCATTTAGGTGGGTCTAACCTACAGTTCTTCTCCTGTTTAGCTCTCAAGATATACAGAAGAAATAGGTGTTTCCAAAGTTGGCTGAAATCACTGGTATTATTTTCAGTTGTTCCCAGAAAATAAAAATGTGAGACAGCACTGGAAATTGTAGTGTTGACAAAATAAAATCATTTATGCAAATAACATTATTACGAGACAAGGAAAATGTTTGGAAAGTAGTTAATGTCAGATTATTCCCATTCATACATTTTTAAAACAGATTTATAAAATGCATCCAATTCATAAGTGTTTTGCCTTTCATATTTCTTGTTAATTTCTTTTATTGTAGAATTCCACTGAGTGAATATCTCTGCACATTATGTACAGAACATAGTAGTGGAATAATTTTATATCTTCTTCTGTCTCCCTCTGCCTGAATTTTAATAATAATAAGTCTGAATTGTTATAATGAAAAATTGAAAACAACCTGCCTGACAAAGCAGAATGCATGAACAACCTCAGTATTGCCTTACTTTACAGATCTGTGACAAATTACATCTAGTTTATACAGAAGATGTCATTATCCTCAAGTTATTTCTCTTAAAGTTACTACATTTATGGTTCTCATTCTGTTAGACAACAAAAAATTTTAAAAAATAAGAAAAAGAAGATAAAAGGGTCAGAAACCTGTCTGAGATGAAGAAAAATAAAAAGACCATGTGTACACGTCTTATTCATCTACTTTCAGTTCATCAGCCCAAATAACCAGGCATCCATTTATAACTCAGCTGAAGCCTTTAATAAAAGGCCAAATTCAATTTGCTGGAATCTTAAAAATGAACTTTGATTTTAATCAACTGGCACCTGAACCTCATCAACATGAAATATATAGGAGTATTTCCACACTCTTAATATGTTTGGGGTTGTACTTTTGATTTACTACAGTGTTTTCCTAGTTTGTGGCACCTTTTGCTGCTAGTAGCTGGACGACTGCCAGTTTGCTGCTGTGGTACTTGGTCTGGTTGCCTACACTATTGAGAATTTCGTTTCTCCTTTTACTTCTTCTCAGTTTGAAATAGTTCTTTTGTCACCCTGGGAAAACTACAGTTGGGGTGAGGATTTCTTGAGGGCAGATATAGAGTAAGGAGAAATGTTTTTCTTTCATGAAGAGAGGCTGGCAGAGATGGATGAATGGAGAGAAGAAAGCCACCACCATAGATGAAGATATGTTTCTTCTGTCCAGGAGGCAAAGCTAGGAGCCATGGAAGTACCCAAAGCCTCAAGAATCATAGAATGAAGAAGAAGTGCCAATAAAGTAAAAAGCATCTGCCTCGATACTAAATACAACCCTTCCTTGTGGGTCTTTGTTGATTCTTAGAAGATCAGATGGCCTGTCTGCTACATCCTGTTGTCACCTCTAAGTGAGGTGTACATCATTAGTTGCCAAATTTGATAGCACAAATTGATAAGAGCTTATTTTGGCTATGGAGAAGGAGTCTTTGTCAAAGACCTGAAAGAATATTACTTGCTAAGAGGTAGCAAGGTAGAAATTTTGGTTAAAAGAGCCTGGTTGGAGTTTGCCTTCTGATAGAAAAAAGCTATAACACTGTTTTTGAGAACAGTGGTAATGGCATTTTGTATCTAATTCTTCAAAGGGGGGGGCATAGGCAACTGCTAGCTCCGTTTTCCTAAACTGCTTTTTATATCCCTAGCTGAGGATGATGCAAACTCAAAAAATAATATATATGGATTACCCCTCAGGGATAATCCCTTTCTCTTCTGCTAGCCTTCACGCAAAAGAGAGACTCTTGTAGGGCCTCTTGCTGAGACCTCCATCTTTCTGAAATGAAGCTAATGTCAGGTCTATTCCAGCTGCCTACACACCTCTCTAGGGACAGCAGGACTCCTTTTGTACCCTTCTTTGTCCTTGGCTCTCGCTGAGTGTAATTTATATCGTTACACAAATTTATTGCAAGCAAAGATTTTTTTTTTTAAATTCGGTTTACTCTGCAAGTATTAGACTGCAAGCTCAGCCCAGCAAATTTATCTTCTCTAACATTTGATATCTTCTCTTTGCCATTTCTTTTTCTTCACCTAACAATTTTCTCAAAAAAGAATTTTGTCAGCATAGCTGCTCTCAGCATGCTGTCCACATTACCTCAGTAAAAGAAGGAAATTTGATGTCTGGACATATGTAGTCTTGTGGAAAAGGGTCTTACGGCACTCACTGACAAGCCTAGCAGGATAGTTAACAGTATTTCCCAAGGGAGGTCGCCTTGCTTCAAAAAAAGAGAAGAAGAAAAAGAAAAAAAATCAATATTGACTCTTGACACATTTTCATTTACATCACTGCATGGCTTTTTTCTGGGCATAAATCAATAGGCAGCTTTTAACACTGCTCAAGTAGTTTGTTCTATGTAAAAGAAGAGAGATTTGCCTCAAGTGGCTTGTTTTTCCCTTTGGGCTCCAGGCAGACTCTCCACCATTAACAGTGTGTGATTCTTCGAAATGAAGTTGAGTTTATTTGACTGCTCTTTCTGAGAGTGATCAGAAGAGCTTGAACTGTAATATTAATCACACTACGTTTTCTTCATCACCACTTACAGTCAATTGACTTTGTACTTAGTGAAAGCGTCTCAAGCAGCCAACTCAATGTACCAGAGGGTAAGAAGTCAATAGGAGGAAGAAAGATTTAGTTTCAAAACACAGAGTACACAGCCTGTGGAGCTGCTGCCATATACACATCAGGCACTTGATCATACTGCAGGTGCGGTGCTATTGCATGCTTTTATTTGCATGATGAAGGCACCTGCATCACCTCAGATGTTTTCATTGAATAAGCCTCCTCAGACAACTGAAATTTTTCCTTCAATCTCAAGTTTACATGGGTGAGGTAGAGACAAAATAGTTTCTCCAAATTGCACTGGGTTCAATAACTATTTAGTTTCAATTCGTCTCTCTACAAGTTTCAGCAGAGAACTGACCCATGAAGCAGGCACATTCTGTTTCAGATGACTGTTACTCAAAAGTCAGGCATATGTCATCCCAATAATACTATATATATAGAATCACAAAATGGTTTGGGTTGGAAGGGACCTTAAACATTAGCTAGTTCAAACCCCCCTTCATAGGCAAGGATGCCTCCCATAAGACTAAGCTGCCCAAAGCCCCATGAATCCTGGCTTAAAATATGCTTAACATAATATGCTTAACAAATCCCAATTTGCCTAAGATATCATTAATAACATTTTTATAGCCACTTACATACAGTGGGCCTTCTAAATCCACATCTTTGTCATACATTGATTTTTTGAATATAGAAGAGTGGAAGTACAGATGCCCAGAGGTACATTACTATTTTAGTTTCCTAGAGCCTCAGCACCTCACCTCAGAGAATTTTTAGCTTGTGAAGCCTCCGCAGAAGTTTTCACACTAAAGAAATGCAAGCAACATTGAAAACAAGAGCCTAGAGAATTCATTTATGACATGAAATACCTTAGAAATGTTCTTTGCTAGAAGCAGACTCTGTGTGAAGTCCAACATGCCATAAAATGAGCAATCACGTCTCTTTCTATGGCACATTTTAGGCATGCATGACCAGACTCTTCCCACTTGTGTAAAGCAGCTTGTTGACTGCTTTCATTGCTTTCCTGGGGATTCTCCTTAAATAAAGTGAACTCCTCAGTGGTGCAGAACTGATGTAATACTCAACACAATGCTGACTCTCCCTTTCTGGACTTTTCTGGATTAGGCCTCAAATTATCTACACACATAGGTACATGTTATAATAAAATAATGTATGGTAGATGAGTACATGCTCATACTAAACAAGTTTCCTATCATTTTATTAAGCAAAAGTGCTGGTTTCTCTTCTGTGGATGAACCAAGGTTTATTCAAGACTCTGTTTGCAGAGAATAATATTAGTATCATTTGGATGGAACATACTGAGCATATTTTACTTGAGACAGATTTCTCTGGTTATTAATTTTTCAAAATTTCCATAGACTAGCCCAAACTATATGAAACGGCTGTCAGTCTCAGACCATGCAAATCAATTTTTATTTAAACATCCAAATTTTCTTGACATTTGTCTCTTAAGAGTTACAGGACAACATGTTTCGCAGTGGAAAAGAACAGAGTCATAATAAGAATAAAGAAGGACTTTCAAGGACACTCAGAGAGAGCAGTCAGCCAGGACTGTCTTTTAAATCTGTATTCTTATTCTGTTGGGGTAGTTCAAACCAGGTTATTTCAACTCAGTAAAAAAAAAAGTAAAAATAACTATCCATTCCAATGCATCCAAACATTAATCTGGAAATCAACTCTGTACACTATCAGTTTTGCACAATCCTTCAGCTCTCAGTTCCTGATGTAAATACAGTATGCACTTGTTCTCAACTTTGTCCCCAGACATTTGCAAAATAGTAGGCAAAATTCAAATTAATTGCTTAATTAGGAAGCATAAAATCATATTTCTGTGGAACAGATCCATTTCAATACGGCTTGCACACCGTGCACCAGTACCAGATATGTAAGGCTTGTACCACTACTCACCAAAAAGCCCATTAAATGTCAAATCCATAAGCACACTCCAGCTGTTTTATATTGCTCCATCAACAGGAGTTGAGATAAATACCCCTGCACAGGGCGATGGGCTGTCACTCAGGGCTTACCAATGCAGATACTGCACAACCATAGTGGCCAGTGCTGTGCCCCAGCGTGGCAGTGTGAGGGATGAGGGCAGGACTGCTGGGCAGCCAGCTCTGCCCCTATCAAATGACGAACAGTAGGCACATCAGAAAGGCTGCAGTCAGGCTCCCCCCACCCTTCTTCTGAAATTCACATGCTACTCAGCTGCAACATGTGAGCTGTAATTTCATCACCAAATTTATAGCAGATGTAAAATTTCACACCCGCTGTAAGAATACCTGCAGCTCCTGTGATTTCTTTTATGGATCTCTGATTCCTTGTACTTTAAAAATTCATTCTGAATGCCTGTTATACAAAGTAACAAATGGGCATTATATATCTGTTGATGCAAACATAAGACAATCTGAGGTCTAAGTTATAAGATCACCTGAGTAATTTTAAATTTGGCTTTCCTGACAGTTAAATGGCTCACCCTCATTATTGAGAAATAAACTGTCATTGAAGATCTTTCACCAGGATAGAAACTAATTACAGGGACCTCACCACTATAATTTCCCCATTTTATTGAGGCATAAGTGGGAGGGAGAGGGAGCTGAAGCGTCTTGTCTGAGGTTATCCGTTAGACCAATGACCAAGCGATCGCAGAGTCCACCACACGTCATTTTCCACTGAATCAGTGAGCAGATTCCACTAACTCTGCAGCTGAAAGGTCACTGAGGAGAGCTGAGGGAAGTGATGGGAGCTGGGTATGGAACACAGGGAGAGACTAGAATTGACGTTTTGAAGCTTGCAGCTCTATTGGATTAAGCACAGCATGACGGAGTGTGTTTCAACTCTGACTGTTCTAGTTTAGTGGTATCGTCTAGCAGAGATAATACTAGAAAAGGTTTCAGTGGCCTTGGGGTGAAAATAAATTGTTCTAAACCTCCTGAAACAGACCCTAACACTCTCTCTCGGAGACCACACCACTGAAGTGCAACATACGTTTAAGTGGACAGTCAGAGTTCAAACATATGCAGTCATGCTGGTATTTCACAGAGGACTCCATTTGGAATGAAAAAGAACATGAGGATAAGGCCATGGGAATTTTTCACCATCTGTGATAATAATTCAGAAAAAGCCTGGCATGCAATCTGCAAAAGAAATTTCTCTCTTGGGGCTTCAATTCTAGGATTCACTTCCAGGATTCAAGTATTACAATTTTTTAATGCCTTATGATTGTTAACAGAGGCAGATAATTTCTGTGCATGGCACGACTCTTGGAATGAGCAGCTATTCAATATAAAACGTTTGACATAATGTGTTTGGCACAATACTTGCAAATGACCAGACCCAACACTGTACTTAGGCCAATAATACAGTACACTACTATAGGTTGTCTTGATCTTTCACATCACATTTTCTGAAATGAAAGATTAAAGGCTAAGGTAACAGAAAACAATACATAAATTTGTTTTCTTAGTTTTTTTGAGGGTTTTATACCTGTTTAGATGCACAAAAGCAACAAATCTGTATAGGTATGCAAGAATTAGGACTGTCAAAATAGATCACATTGTTAAAAATCCCTGAAATTGCCATTAGGAACAGAGACATTACCAGATGAAGTCAGACGGACAGCTTGCCTAGGTAGTGGTTCCCTTTCTGCGGTCAGGGTAGGGCTGTGTTGTGGGCAGGTTGGGAAGTTCAGCCCAAGCAGCTTCCAGCATGCCAACCAGTGTCCACACTGCCTGATAAAACCTGCTGCTGGTACCTCCTGCTCTCTGATGCCATTGCCCCTTCACAGCGCATGCTTGATGCAGTGCTGGCTCTGCTGTCTCTGGGCATGCAGGGTCAGACCCCTGTTTTCTGGACTATTATTTCCTCCTATACTGAAGGAATCTGAGCTAGTTATTCCTAGCAGTTTCCAATGGAGTCCAAATTCTGCTGGCTTTTTTCCTTTATAGTCCTTCTTCATCTCCCTAGAAATGAATGGTACAAAATGAGTAACAAACAACATTGTGAAATATAATCAAAGAGTACATTTGTAGATGAGCCTGGTTAATAGAAAAGTTAGTTGCTAACCCTCTCAGTCAATGATTGGTTATGCTCAGTACATGGTACTTTTCTGCTTACATGCTTTAAAATTCTGATGTAAAATGTATTTAATCCTATTCAGTTCATGTCCTCAATCATTTCTTTAGACAGCAAGCTCCATTGGCTATCATTTATTCCTGACTCAGTTGGGGCTTGCAACACACTGGTTATTAATCAGATCAAGTTTTGCATTCATTAATGCAAAAAAATCACCCTGTCTCAACCAGTCTGATCTCAGTACAAATGTGAATGTGGATTTAACTGAAATCACAAATCTGAACAATTCTGGCCTCAGCAAGAACATCGGAGAGCCCAGGATGAAATCCTGCTGATGACTTGTTCTCTGCTTTGGCTTTGTCTTAAGCTCAGAATTGCAAGAACTCTGATCCTGAGACCATAGATTCCAAAGGCAATCAAGACACAGTTAGAAGAAAAGTACTTGGGGAGCATCCTCTTTTTCCTTTCTTCACTATTACTATACAAATCTTACCTTTCAAACTTTTGTGGTAGACTACATTATGCTATCTTGGTGTTAGAAATGAGTATTTTGTGTGAAATCACTAGCACTGGCTAGGCTAGACTGCTAGGCATTTAAAAGATTTAGAGAGATGATGCTTTCGTTGGGAATCTTTGACCTAAACCCGGGTTTTAGACTTAGGCAATTTTTGACATTTGACAGTTGTATTGGCCCGAGTGCCTTTTTGTCATCACTGATATCTGCTGTTCACCCCTCTTCAGCGAGGCTGGCTCCTCCTCATTTTCCAGCACTGTGCTACAGACCCTTCCCTGCTTTGTGGCCCCATGTGTCAGGGCTGGCCTCAGCTATAGACAAGTTGTGTTTGACACATTGCGTTTTGGAGCAGGATAAAGGCTGCCATCCCCTGCTGCTCAGAGCTGCACACTCGCAGGAGAGGAGCAGCAGCCCTGCTAGTCAGCAGCACCCCCTTCTTCTAGTTGGGAGCAGCATGGCCCTCCACTCAAACAGTTGCTGCCTTCTGCATGGAAAAAGCAGACAGGAGAGATCTGCATGTAAAAAGCCAAGCAAGCGCCTGCCTATTTATATTTATAATCCTGGCCTAGACCCATGATGATAAACAGGGCTATATGAGTGTTATAGGTAGGGACCTAAACAGGTAAGTTGATGCAAAGGTGTGGAGTGCTGGCTCTCCCAGCGCGGCCATGATCTTGTCGATGTGATCAACCCAGCGTACGAATAAGGGTAACCTGCAACTTTAAGGAAGATAAGAGCCGGACTCTCTAACCGCAAGTAGGCGTACCGTCCATACGTCAGGACGCATGGACAGCAACCAATTAGCTGTATGTAATCGCTGCGTGCTTTGCTCGTGACTTTCTCGAGACTAAAACCGAGATTATAAAAGCTGTGTAACTCTGCTTAATAAACGAGAACAACCATACTCATATTGAGATTCCATCGTTACTCTGGGAAGTCCTACTCCCACTCCCACACAAAGGTAGAAATTAATGTTGCACATCCTGTGTCTGCTGAGATATCTGTCCTTTTATTTCAAGTAAAACTTACAAAGTAAAATAAGGATAACAGGCATAGCTAACCAACAATGTAAACATCTATAAGCGGAACATATTAAGGTAATATTTTAACCTACTTTTACGCAGAAAGGGAGTTTTTAAAAGACACACAATTAACTGAATCCTGGATTGGTTTGGAACAATTAAAAATCTGATGTTGATGAACAGGTCTCTGCAGAGTAGTGACAAAATTGCAATGGCATCTTTTCAGAGTCCAGGCTCTAATAACAATTGCTTTATTTCCCTTATGCTTCTCAGGAGTAAGACATTAGGAGAACACTTTTCCTGCCACAAACAGTCCTAAGAAGTAGTGCGCACAATACTGTCTCTTTGTACTGCTAAAAAACATTTTAAATAGCCCTCTAGAGATACAAGATTAGAGAGATGGATTTTCCACTATAAGGTGTTCATGCTTACTTGTCCTAACATGAACATTTCTACCAGCATACCCATAGCAGTACACACAGAACCACACGTGTGGCTGGGTGCACAATTCTGTCATGTTAAAGGCAAGATATTCCACCATGTAGTAGCCCTACAAAGCTGAATGTACTTGGTACCAAAAGATGTTAGAGCCATGAAGTGCCATCACTGTTGTGATATCCATCACTACATTTGGACTAACAAATAAAGCACTCTGTAGCCCACTCTCTGGCCTTAGAAGCAGTTAGAGTTGCTCTGCTTTGTACAGCCCAGTGCTCCCACTGGTGCTGCCCAGTCTCTCGGTGCCTCTGGCTTCATCTCCAAGGCTTTCGCACAAGGCTGGGGTGCTGCAAAACAGTTCTTCCCAGACAGAAGCTTTCTTTTCTCTCCCCAGCAAAACTGGTCTTGGAGTGGGAATACTGGGGGTGTGCAGATCCTGGGAGAGAGGCAAGAACTATATTGAGATAGGAAGGCTCATATGTTGGAGAAAAGCATTCCAGCAGTCATGTTGTGCTAAAGATCTGCCAGTGACCTAAACCATCCAATCACCAGTCCAAGTCTTTCACTGAGACTTTGGGCCTTACTAAGATCAGATTATCTATGGGCAGGGGCAGGTAAGAGGGAGAAAAATGGACTCTTCATCTACCTCTCCACTCATTTCTTGCCTGATGAAGTTACATCAGAATAACCAAGTATTACAACACTTATTTTATCACTTTTTAACATTGATTTAAGTGAAAGATTTGCATTGTGTTGCCTGCCACTAACTTTTACACAGAAGGTTGCTTACTGTATGGGCGTCAGGTATTTATATTCATCAGAGAAGCATAAAAATACATGAAACAAATACTTTTGAAAAAAACAAGGCTATGGTTCTGCAGTACTACTGCTCTACAAACTAAAAATTCTCCTGTTTTTACCAGGCCTAGAAACAAACTTGTTGAAGATCATCAAATATGTTCCTACAGGAAATACATTAGTGAAAGTCAGGGATAATTTTAATTCAATTACTGAGTTATTCTCTAGGAGGGAAAGATTAAAGTGATGCGTGAACTTGCGTTTCTCCTAGCAATCACTTTTTGATGAAGTGTCCAATTGAGTTTGGAATAGCTCCAGACAGAAGATTCACCCACCTGCTTATGGGGAAGGTACAGTAGTGTACAATTACTTGCTGTTCCTAACTTCTTGCCACTGTCTTGAACCAGAGATGCATCATTTTAGAAAGTAAGGTGTATGTAAACCAGCTGTTCTATTTTGTATACCCTAGTGCTTGTACAACTACTATTGTACCGCAATTGTCACTGTTCATGCAGCCACTGGCCATTTCAGACAAAGATTTTTTTGTTGATGTTACAATTACCCATTTACGTCTGTGAACGTAGCCTGCTTGTAGAAAACATACAAGATGTGGTCCTTGTTTGTAGAAAGATATAAATGAAGCATAATTCCCTTTATATTGGCATCAAACCTTGCAAACAGTTCTCATTATCCTGAAATTACCAAACTGCCAGGTGTGAGTAGAAGGGATTGAGTTGTGTGTGGCTGTCGGGATAAGCTGCTGTAGAGGCTGCTGAGCAGGGGCTGGTTGGGCAGGCACCCAGAGGCATGCCAGCTGCAGAGCCATGGCGCTGCTGGCACTGTACAGCAGTGGCCCCCGTTTCTCTCGACAGCCTTTATCAGGAGCAGCGCCTGTGCTCTGCGAGGCAGCAGAAGGAGCTCCACTGGCAGAACCCTGGGCTCTGTAGCTCTATGTACTTTGCCTTTCCCTTGGTACACAAGGCTGCTGCTTTCTTTTACTTCTTGCAAGGAAACAGCTCCTCCAGTCTTACTATGCTGCTTTTCTACAGTAAAGCAGACCATTTCTGTTTCCCCCAGCTCCTGAAATTGCAGCTGAGGTCACAATTTGGAAATTTACTATAGATAAATCTGATATCCAGTTTCTACTGTTCTCTTTTGTGTGTTCTTTAACGCTCGGCCCCTCTCTGTGAGAGCAAATGCCCACCTGTCCCACTATGGACAGAATCTCAATCAGTCCCTTGCTATGCTTGCCTTGCAGCCCACCTTAAAGGCAACTGGAAGAGACAGGCTCATGTGTGCAAGTGCAGAATGTAGTCCATGGCTTTTAATTTTCAGAAGACAGCTATTTCCTAGGAAAGATGTTTTGATAAACTAGTGTGGTGGGAGGGTGAGGACAGAGACTTGTAATGGCTCAAATTCCCAGAGTTTTTCCTCTATGAAGAGTAGGGAGATCACAAAGAACTTCAAATATGTACAAATACACACATATATATAAAGAAAGTTTTGTATATATTTAAAAATATTTGCTTGGAAAATTTTATCTGCTTTTATTGAATTCTGGAGACACCTCATTCCTATTTCGTAAGAGGATCTGTTGCAATGGCGTCATTTACTCTGGATATTTAATAACATTTTTTAGCAGATAGCAGTACTTAGGCGCATAAGAAAAGGGCTCCTACATTTAGTTTTAAGCAAACAGCTCTACTGAATTCCTGCTCAGAGTTTTCAGCCTGTGCTATTTTTCTCTTAATCTCCCATGTCATTTAAAATGGTACCTCTTTAAAAAAATACACCGTACTAGAAAATGATGTAACTTAAGCTTAAGCCCTGCTATAGCTCCATCCTGAAAAAAAAAAGAGAGAGAGAGAGAGCTGGGATCTCGATAACCATCAGAAGAGATGTGCAGTGGAGAAAA
>NW_010188584.1:0-24050 GCF_000695765.1 Mesitornis unicolor
CAAGGACTGTCTCCCAAGGAATCTCGTTGACCGACTTCCTGAACGGTTCAAAGTCAGCCCTCCGGAAGTCCAGGGTGGCCGTTCTGCTGGCCACCCTCTTCACCCCTCCTAGCACTGAGAATTCCACCATCTCATGGTTGCTGTTTCCCAGGCGCCCTCCAACCCTCACATCGCCCACAGGGCCTTCCCTGTTTACAAACAGGAGGTCGAGTTGGGCGCCTTCCCTTGTCGGTTCCTTCACCAGTTGTGTGAGGAAGTTGGGGGGAATTTGGGGTTTCCTGAGCTTATATTGAATAGCCTTTTGCAGAACTGCCTCTCCACCCCCAAATAAGATTTTATCCTGCATTTTTTGCATTCAGTTTTTTAGCAGTGCAACATCCAGCCATAAGAAGTTTTTGAGATTAACTATTTATTCTTTGAAGAACTATCTCCTTTGCATGCTCTAGACCTGCAATGTTGATTTCATTGATTGCCTGCTAATTCCTGTACTGGAACAGACAGAAGGTTCTTGTGCCCTATGAATCTTTTTCATGCCACTTACGATTTTATAAAATGCAATCATAGCTTCCCTTAATCCCTGTTCTTTTTCCACTTTTTAGAAAGATATGCCAGGATGTGCATGCATAAATAAGGATGCGGTTCTTAGAAGCAAGGAGCAGTTGCTAAGTAATGAACATGAACCATGGTAAAGTGTTTTTGTAATACTAGAGCACAGCTGATAGGAGGCTTAGAGGGTCATTTTACATCCATATGCTGGACATGAGTATTGCTAATGCTGTATAGTGCTGCAGCCTGGGAAATGGGAAAATGGAGACAGAGAGGAAGGGTACATTTGGCTGATATTGGATATTTTGTAAGGTGTACCTCATTTTGTAGAAGGATAAATGCACATACCTGATCAAACCTAGGAAGGTCAAAGTTTTAAAGAAGAGCTATCACCTTTAGGAAAATGTACCCCAGAAATAGTTGCAGGGTTAAAAAAAAAAAGTAACATAACTATTCCTTTAAAACAGCAAGTGAAGAAAACACAACCCCAAGTATGAGGACATATTTTCAATGTTGTGTCAAAAGGAAATATACCTCCCTCCAAAACCCACATAACTTTGTGGTCTCAAAAGCTATGAAGAGCAATGAAAACTATGAAAAGCAATGAAAACTATGATGATAGCAGCTGTGAATGCGTTTTCATAGTTGGAAAAGTTGAAGTTCACACAGATGAACACAGAATTAGAATGGATGTATTTGATTGGAGATATATAACAGATAAACCTTTGGTTATCTGGGTGCCAGTAAGTAATAAAGTGGGCTGTGTTCAATATTTGCCACTCGTCAGTCATTGGCAATCTTGATATTTTTATCAAGATTCAAAAAGAAAAAGAAATAATGAAGAAAGGGGGTATGAAATGTTTTGTTTCTGAAGTTAGGAAATATTGGAGTTGCGATAGTTAAGGTTTGGTGCTGGAAAGCTTGACTTTGAATTCCTCAGAAGAAGTAGACATATCTTTCAGAGAGTTGTCACTGAAGTCTGTGCCTCAGATGTCATTACTTTATGCAGTTAAATCATTCTTGGTTCTTAAATGCAGCTGATAGACAGGTAAATAGAAGATGCCTTGAAGAAAGGCTTTCCTATCTTCAAAGGTACCTTTGCTACTTTACTATTTTATTCTGTTAATACACGGTGCTGTTTCAGAGCAGCATCATGGTTCTGTCTCTCTGTGTATGGACATATGGTTTTCTAGTTTGTGCATGCATAGTTGTTAAGTATTCAAGTAACTATATTTATATAAATGTATGCACACATTTATAGATGATCATTTAGAAATATTCTTGAGAAAATTTTGTAATGTAATGCAAGTCTCATGAGTAGCAAAAAGTATTACGGTGGTATTTTTATAGTACATAGTGTTGGACCACAACTGTTTACTAGTAATTCTTCCAAGCAGTGGGAATAAAATGCTCTGTGTTTTTTAGGAGTGCGCTGTAGAAAGAAGGAAATTGAAGGTAAATTAAATCTTGGTCACATTCAGCCAGGATTTTTTCTGTCTGTCAGCAAAAACTGGCAAAAACCAAAACAACAACAAAATTGTAAAGTCTGAGATGAGATTTAGTGATTTACTGTCTGCTTTAACTGTGCCAGTGGCTTGAAGTAGAGCTACACAGCCTCAGGGCTTTCCAGATATTTCCATAACTTAGTTGTCCATTTTGCATAAAAGGTTATGATCCCACCATTTATCTAAGCATTTTCCTAGTCACCAACTCCAATTATACCTTGTTATGGGAAACCAGGACTATCATTTATATGGCTGTGTTGCTCTATTATAGCAATGCAGCATAAAGCAGCATGTGGAGTCAGTGAAGGGAGAGTCTTTGCGGTGTCTTAATTTCCAAAAAAATCTTTTCCCTTGCTTAAAAATTGTTCATCAGTGAAAGGTCACCACTGCTAATAGCGTGACCTAATTCACATCAGACCACTTTCTTTCTGTACAGCACGTTTCACATGGTAAAACCATGGCTTTGGTAAAGGAACTGGAACCGCAAACCAGGTGGAAACCAGGCTGTAATGGGGTCAGAGGGGTCTTGCTGCCTTGCTGTCCCTCCTGGGGCTGCTGAGCCTACGGTAATGGAAATGTTTCCCTTTCAGAATAAAAATTTCATTAGCTGAAATACATAAGGGCTTACTTTTTGTATGATCAGTCTTCTAATTCTTCTCGAACTCAGGTTTTCTATGTTAAAAAGGAGTGTTGGATGCAGACTCTGCTTTGCTTGAAGTTCAAATAAATAGTTTCATCTTGCATGATTGTGCTATTTCATGCTATTCACTTCTCTTGAGTATACAAGTAATTTCCAGATTGGCTTACAGCAGTACATTAAAGGAACTGGGCATTTTGTATCAGTCAGTAATTAGATGAGTTACCAGGGTACCTCTCTGTACTCCTGTTAGTGTCAATCATATGGGCTGTCTTTGATCACAAAACATCTGGGAAGCCTGGTGTAGGCTTATATAAAGGACATGGTCTGACAAAGTAGCAACTTAGGCCCTTGGCTCATGGGAGCGTCATCTACTCTCTTACCCGCTATACTAGATTTTACTAGAGGTTTCTCCATTTCTTTGGTAAGAAGTCCTTTCAATTTGTAGTAGCTGAGGCCTGAAAGACTTTATACTGCGATAAAAAGGTTTTACAAAACACAACCTGCTAGTGTCACCTGGTCTTAATGGTCCATAAATCAGATGAGGCATTGAGTGATACTTGTAAATACTGTTTATTGGCTGTTTGCTGATATTCCCTTGATGATATTATGTGTTAGTCTTTCACTTAATATTCTGAAAATTTTTCATAGTGATCTTTGCCTTCACAAGTGTCTTTCCTTCTGTAGCATCCCCCTTGATCCCATGCAAGTACAGTCCTTTAATTTTAGTCTTTTCCACCTCTCTCAATCCACATGAAGCATTTGTAAAGCATAATTATATCCCCTTTGCTTCCTTCCTTTTGCTCCTGTAAATACACTGCATACTTTTTAAGGTGTTCCTACACACTTACCACCATCACCTGTTGCAGTGATGTGACTTTTGAATCCAAGCTGACTTGCATCTGTGTGTTGTATGAGGCAGGCAAAGTGGAGTGGTTCTTCTAGGAGACACCAGTTATTGTGATATTCCACTGATCAATAGTCCTTTTCTAGACCTTTTCTGCTTACAATGCATCTTTCTTGAATGTGATTGAGCAGAGACATACACTATTTTTCAGAGTGGGTCTTTACAGTGCTGTAGTTTGGCATCTCTCAGTTGGGCAGTACCTTGCCTAACATGTCTATTTTACTACCTTTTAGCCAATTAATAAGTACCCTAGAGTTTGCAGTAGAAACTCTTATATTAGCAAGTATATAAACTCAATTATTTTGCATGTTAAACTGTTAAATTTAATTTGTCCTCTTAAAGTTACATCTCTGGACGATTTTCCAGATTTAGAGTAAAATGCAAGTTTTACATTTTCTAAGTTCAAGTTTTAAAATGACCCTCCAAGTGTTTGCAAATGTTCACAGCTAAAGCTCTGTTCTTCAGCTTGTCATGAGTGATTATATCAACTGCTTGGCTGTTGTTTAATAGCATAAATGTGATGGCTCAGTATCTTGAGTCTTACTTGAAATGTCTTGCCTGGTGTCCTAGAGTCTAATTTCTAGCTGTGTACAATTCAAAAAAATATAGTAAGCTAAACAGGACATATAGAAAGTAAGTTAAATTTATGTGTTTCTAAACTTTGAATGCTTTTTAAAATGCATTTCACAAAGAAAAGTGGAAATGAGAAAATGATAGGAGAGGTTAGAGTTTCTAACATATTAAATGTTGGTATTTTTACTCTAAGGGACATTTACTTCAATCATGATAAAAATCTCATATGCTTTAAGAAATGAAGGTTAGATACCATGAGGTTGGCAGGTCTTTATTACCTTTAAATTATTTTTTAAAACCACCAACAATTTTGTATTATCTATGCAGCTATTTCACTGCTAAAAACTTCTAACATGAATATAGAATTGTGGAATTTTGAGAAATATAGGCTTAAGTTATAGGTCTGTAAGAAGCAAATTGGTATTTCACAACTTCTCCTTTCATGTTTTTGGTTGTTAGGGTTGGTTTTTTTATTAGAATTACTGTTCACATAAACATTATGTAGAGAAAAACGTTGAGAGATGCGAAACGTATTTGCTTAGAGAATGATCTACTCTGTTCAAACTGGCGCTCTTGAGACATGCACTCTTGAGAGATATTTGTGTCTAATATTTGTTTTAGAGAGCTGTGAAATCTTGCTGTCCCAATATAAATATCCAGATGACAGATACATGTACAAATATTTTTCAGGGAATGAAGCTCAGTTGTTTTACGACAGAACTCAGTTTTTGTGAGGAGGAGCTCAAATGTGGAGGTTTGGATGATTTAGATGACCCTCAGCCTTGTTGGTACTACCACTTTTGTTCATGTTTACTAATAAAATTGCTCAGAGCTACATAGCAGTGATTTGTGGTTCTGAAGTTTGCTGGTGTAGAATACAGATCTATATTTTGGACTCAGGAGATGCATTCAGCATGCAATACTGGAATACAAAGTCTTCTGTTAGGAATATGTGGTGGATTGTCTCAAGATTTTGGCATCCTGCTTCCCTAGCTGATATTCAACCTGTGTAAAATACTTTGCTGTCTCAACTCTGCTTAGTCATCTTCTTTTGCATCAGAAATAGAATATATTGGGAGGGTTTTGATCAACAAATGATCTCTGTTGACAATTTTAATTTCATTATCACTTGTTCTTAATTTTTGTTTTCAAAAAAATCCAAGACAGTATGTATTTGCCAAAAAACCCTCAAACCTTTGATATAGCTCTGCTTGGACATCAATAATGTAACCATCCCTATTTAACTTATTGAGAAAAAAAACCCAAAACCAACCAAACAGAAAACCAAAACAAAATTCACCATTTTTGTTTTTCTTCAAAAACAAAGAACAAACATTGGTTTTGTGTAGACTTTGCTTTTATTTTTCACCCTTAGTGGTGCAATGCAAGCTATTATTCTAGAAGAGTTTAAGATTGAAGGGTCAGATTTTCCTTTAAAACTCAAGTCTGAGCAAGAGGAAAATATCCTTATTAAATCGTTCCGCAACATTCTTGTGTCTGTCAGTGGGACAGTGGGAGCCTTGCATGCCCACTGTGGGTAGTTTGAAGCCCAAAGGCAAAGTTGAGATAACAGAATCAAAGAACCATTAAGGTTGGAAGAGACCTCCAAGATCATCAAGTCCAACCATCAACCTAACACCCCCATGCCCACTAAACCATGTCCTGAAGTGCCATATCCATGCACTTCTTGAACACCTCCAGGGATGGTGGCTCCACCACTTCCTGGGCAGCCTGTTCCAGTGTTTGACTGCTCTTTCAGTAAAGTTTTCCTAATATCCAATCTAACCCTCCCCTCGCACAACTTGAGGCCATTTCCTCTTGTCCTGTCACTAGTTACATGGAAGAAGAGCACCCACGTCTCTACAACCTCTTTTCAGGTAGTTGTAGAAAGTGATAAGGTCTCCCCTCGGCCTCCTCTACTCCAAACTAAACAATGTTCAGAGCCCATCAAGCTGCACCCAAAATCTAAGAGTCTGACCGCCTAGGCAACTCTCAAATCATCAGCCACAGTCAGTGATGTGCGCCTTGTCCCGCTGAATCCACGAACCCTCTCCTCCCTCACAAATCTGAAGAGTTGAAAGGCCATGCAACTGAGGCGTGTTGGGACATAAACCTAGGTAAGGTTCCAGCAGTTTCTTCAAGTAACACTTGTGAAAGAGGGTTGGTTGCATCTGATCTGGATAAGCACTGTACATTAAGGCAAATATTTCAGCTGTTTTAAGCCAGCTGAGAGTTTCCAAATACAGTCTTGACAAAGTAGAAACCCTCAATTAATCTGCTTGCTGCAAATTAGAGGTCTTATAGACTACAGAGTTGGAAAAAGGAGCCTTGTTAGCCAAGGCTGGCCATCCAGGTCCCTGTCAGACCATTACTGTGTGCTAAGTCCTGTGTTGTTCATGCTGAAACAACAGCACCAAGACCGTTATTAACGTCTACCTCTCACTTCTAGTGTAAAGATTTTATTTCAAGGTGGCAAATGACAAATCGAATCAGGAAGCAATTGTGAAAAAGTGTAAAGGTTCTGACACATCAGCAGATTATTGCAAAGTAATAAACTGGTGATTTATCCTTTCTTTACTGAAGGATAAACCACCTGAAATTGCTACATGTATTTTCCGAGAAAAATACGCATGTGTATGGGTTCTGAAAAGTGGCTGATGTGCAATAACCTGTTCTTGGGCCAAAGTCCTGCAGTATGCACAGGTTTAATTTTAGTGGTCTGTGAGTAGGACATGTCCTAGCTAATGCTGTAAATTAGTAAATAAGTAATTAAATAAATAAGTAATTGCAGTAAATAAAATACTTACTACAGGAGAAAATACTGGGATACCTTGACCAGAAGTTGATTTCAGACGTTATGTACTGTTTCTGTTCCTGTGTATGTGCATGCACCCGTGCAGTCAGGGATAGAGGTATGAAAATGCCAGGTGCCTTCCATGGATATGATCTTTGTACATCTTGCTGTGCTGATGAAGTTTTGTTGATTGCATGTAAAGATGCCTTAACTCTTCCCCAGCATGTACATCAAGGAGAACATTATTATGGAAAATACAGGCATTTGTCGGTACAATGGAAGTTATACTGGATGTGTATAGTGGTGTCTGGATATATTTGCATCTAAATGATCTGAGCTTTTCTACTCATACAGCTTTGATTTACCTCGATTGCTACAGGTTTTTTTTCCTCCTGGGATCTGGGGAACCATATTCCCATTATGCACTCATCTTCCCCTCACATACTGTGTGCCACCTTCAGTCAGTGCCACCAGATAAGTATATATAATAAAGATCTTTTACATCAGAGCTGGTTACTGTGCTGTCAAGCCAGTTTCTGTGTTCTGGGCCTCAGGACAAGCCATGAGTGATGAGTACAGCGTTTATTTAAGTACTGCTTCTTTTTATGTTAAGTATTGACTGTATCTGAACTTGCTTCAGCATTATTAATGTTTATGAGAATGATTTGATGACAATGTGTAGCTCCAGATTTTTTGTTTTAGAATTGTTTTGAGAGCATTGATTTTCCTTTTATCTTTTTGCCTCCAAAGAGCCTCAGTAGCCCATTAACCAGCTTCCTAAAGATCTCTGTCAGACTCCCTCACGCAGTGAGTTTGTAGATTGCTGCTGAATGTTTCACATACGTCAAGATGCTCCATTTGCTACATGTGTCACTTAGCATGGGCTGTCTTTGCAAAAACATTTCTTGGCCCAGCTCTTCTCTTGATTGCACCTATTTGCACTTTAAACTGAAGTCACGGTAAATCAATTTAAATCTCAGTATAGTGCTGATGTATCTTACAAGGTAGTCAGAGCTTTGGCACTCTAGGAAAATAACGTAGAAAAACATTTGAGAGGCAAAAATCTGTAAATGCATGGGTCAGCTTCTTGTGCTACATATCATAAGCTTTTGCTTTGAATTAGTGCAAGATAATTTTCAAGTTTTCTTTCCTGTGTTCTGCAAAGTGTTCAAAACTTTCTGAGCTATTTCAGTACTGGGAAACAGGAAACTGTCATTTGTTGGTCATTGTTCATTACATTGCGGTGCTTTCCAAGAAGCCTAGACACCTCCCAAAGGCAGAACAAGGTCCATCTCATTCCCTAAGGACTGCATGATTTAAAAAGGCAAAGGCAAATAGGTTGTGTGTGTACTTTTCTAATGAGAAGGAGAATTTTGCCTACTGTTCTCACTGTTTTGTTGCCTTTTCTCATTTCAGTGAGGGATTTCCTGTTTCAGTTCTCACCTATTTACCCAGATTTTGTGTGTTGGAGTCTTATGATGTTAAATGCATTTCCCTTCAGTGGAGCATCTCCAATATTTCCATTTTCTTTCCCTCACCAATTCACTGGGACAGTCTTGTCCTTCTGACATATCTAATGGGATTTGTCAAGGCCTTGGTGTAGCCGTGTGTTATTTCCATGAGTAATGAGATACTGTGGTAGGGCATCTTGTCCTGCCCTAAGCGAGACATGCCAAGCCAGACATGAAATGGAATGCCAAACGTTATGTCCTATATGTTTGTCAAGTGTGTGATCTATTTTTTAGAGGCCAACTCGGTACACTGAAATATTTTACTACTTGTGAACTTTAGCTTCTGTTAATATGATTGAAGCAAGTGGAAATGGAAATTGTCAGGGCAATTTAACAAAGAGAGCCTGTAAAACTCATTACATCCCAGGTAGTAAAATCACTTTAGAGGGCAATTCTTCAAACTTGAGCTTTATTCAGTAAACTGAATCGGTGCCTGACCTTTTCAGAGCTTTCCCTTCTTTGGGAGGGAGGAGGGGGAAAGGCCCCTCCTTGTTCAGAGCTACCTATCTTAAATTATAAACAGCAGCCAGACTTGACTCTGTGCTTTAGATCACACGGGATGACAGAGTATGCAACTGCTCCAAACAGGCAGTTAAACGGCCAGCTATTTAGATGAGTTTGATGTGTACTTCATGTAATTGTATACTCCATAAAGGAGTAAAAAGCCAATGTTGTGTGCTGGCTGCGTTTTAGCACAGAGTAAATCAAAGTACCAATCTCAAGTTTGTAATGCAACTTAATCTTTTCAAGACCTGATGCTTTTAAGGAGCTTTAGATTGATACTACGTAGTGGGTGTGTGAGGGTTAAAGTTACTTTTGGGAAAATAATTCCTGTTAGGTCTATATCTAATTTGCTTAGCAAGTTAAATTAGCTTGTGGAGAACTCTCCAGAACCACGGCTGGATTTCTCCTGCACTGCAGTGCAGTTGTGCCCCTAAGTGTGCCTCCCTCTGCACTGCCTCTGTAAGTGATTGCCTTTTCCTGCTAAGGTTGTGGATGAGCTGTCAATCACAGATAGCAAATTTAAGCACAGTTTTTTCAAGTTGTAAATCTTTTATTCTTCCAATCCTGTGTCACAGATTTCGATTAGTGGAATACATGAGAAACAAATGTGTTGTGGGCTGTGTCTTGACTAGTTCATTATTTCAGTGCCTTTCCATTTTCCAGCATCTAAATGATTATGAGCTGTAGGGGCTGCATTTTCTTGTAGCCATCCTCTGTCTGGCTCATGGGCACCAGTCAGGTTGCTCATTAGTGAGCCCACACACTCAGGGTTTAGTCCAGCAACCTTTGAAGTAAATGGAAAGCCTCCCACATGTTTATTAGGTGTCAGATCAGACGTTTAGTGCACATTGTGGCCTTGCAGGATTTTGTCTACTTACATGATGAAGCTTTTGCCTTATCTATGCAGTTTGTGAGGCAGTATTACTTGTGGGAACTATGTTAAAGCTGATTGTGGGAAACTTTGAAAAGAGAGAGCATTAGCGTGCTCTGCAATTTTCATGTTGTTTCATGTACTTTTTTGCCTTTAGTGCTATGCATTTTTCATTTCTCCTGGATCTGTCACCATCTTATCTAGAGGTTTCCTGAACATGTTTACTGGAAGTCGATAAAAGATGTAAGTGAAAATAAAAGAAAGTTAAGAAAGGATTGAGAGTGAGAAAGAGTACCTTAAAAAGAAGGAAAATTTTAAAAATAAGAACTGGTATCAAAAAAGAAATAAATACTTTTTAGTTTTGTTTTACTATAGGCAGAAGAACTTACAAATTAATAAATGGTATCGAGTCCTTCATGCAGAGACAATAATCAGGTTCTTAGGTGACAGATAAAAAGCTATGTAAATTCACAGCACTCCCAGTAAGTAATTTTTCCTTGTGTGTGTAATCCACAAAAGGTTTGCCAGCATAAAGAAATGGTGGGAGATGGTTATGCATACGGGTAATTGAATGCTGCAGTAGTTTGGGGTTTTTTCCACAGAGAAGTGTATGAATGTGATCTTCATGTATAAATTGTTTCACATCAAGTGGAAGCTGGTAATAGCCTAGAGGTAGAGCCTAAGATGATTCAGCTCTAAAAGTTTGGCCTTTTCTCATCCAGAAAGGAAATGCTTCTTTCTTCCCAACACATGAATTTTATTCCATTATTCCTGTATATGTGTAGCACTTCCTCTTCCTTGTTTAAAATTCCTTTTCCAGTGTGTGGCAGTGCCTTAGGTTTGTAGCGTAGAAAAGAGAGCAAGCATGGAAGTAGCATTAGTCTGTTTGAAGATGCTAGGATGTAAATGATCCACAGTCCCATGGAACAGGAATGCAGTCAACTCTTTGATTATAGGTATATATGGCATGTGTTATGCTTTTCTTTCATAAATGCTCTCTTTCTTTTGCAGAAAACAGACATAAGGATAGTTGGAAATAAGCTCTGTTCCACTAATCAATCTGCCTGCTGTAGCAATACTGCCTTGATATCTTTCTTTAGTGCTTGGGTGTTATGCCCAGCATTTTAAAAGTACATAAAGTATAACACAGTGTGTTTACTGTCCATAGCCAGGTAATGTTTAGCTGTCACTGAGGTAGAAAGTAGTTTTGAAAGTTTACGTTTCTGTAAGAAAGATTGATGTTCAGTCAAGGGATTTTATTTGATGATGAAAGAGAGCACTTGTTTAAATCAGTGGTTTACCTACATTTATTAGAGCTGTTTATTTCATATAAAGCAGAGTCTTCAAAAGTCTTACTCTAGAACTGTCTACAGACTCCCTGTGTTTGCTGCAAACTCCGATCTGGGGCTCATAAAAATAATTGTGGATTGTTTTACCTTGTCAAACACCTTTAACCAGCAGTATCTGTCCTGGCATTTTCAAAATCCCAGATTTTAAGGCTAATTTTTTCATCTTTGAAAATAACCATTAATGCTGTGTAAATGCTCATTTCAGCAATCACTCCCTCCCTGCCCCCTCCTCTACTTGAAATGCAGGTCAAATGTTGAAAAGAAGGGGAAAAAAGAAGGCATTGCATTTTGGAAACGGCACCGGGATTGAATATTAACTCTCCTTCTCTATTTATATACTTAGTCACCATTGTCCCAACTCTTGCAATGCTATGGTTACATTTTAATTTCTGGTCTTTTTTTGTCCATTTACGTTATTTTACATGTGCTGTCTTCAGTATCATCTTCCGCTTAAATGCGTTATTGTTGGTAGCAGCTGAATTACAAGTCATTTGCAAGACTTGCAAGACTTCATTTGTCTGAATGGGCTTAGCAAGAAAAGCTTTCCATCTCTTTAAGAAGTTCTGTGAGAAATTGAAACTAGTTCAGCAAAATATTTTTAAATATGCTGCAATTATAGTATTGGAATTGATCTTATTTTTGTTGAGGAGAAGTTGAGCTTAACTGTGTTTAAAATGAGATATATGAACCGCGCAACAAGCTTTTCTATCTCTAGCCAACTCTAGTTTAGAAAGATGGTGAGGAAATCACATTTACCTAAGACTCCTAGTACTGAGAATAAAGTAAAATGGCACAAATAAGCATTCTTGGAAATTCTTTTCCAGGTAGATGGTAGTAATGTTAAAATGTTTAAATAAGACTGAGACCTGTTTGTCTCCAAATGGCACGACTGTATGTATTGGAAGGGAAATGCAGGTACATATGCCCTTTTGCAGGTAATCTGAAACTATCAGTAGCAAACTAAAATTATGCATAGATTTATTGTGGAAATGATAAGTAGTCACAAGGAGAATACCTACAGTGCCTCCCTGACGTGATTTCCCTTCATAGATTCCATCAGAAAAAAAAAAAGATGTTTGCAGGAAGCATGATCCTCTGTTAAGCTATTTGGTTTTATTAACAAATCACTCATATTTTTATCTTAGTGACTGGGTGTATTTCTTTTGTCCTAGTGCTTATTCTTCCAAGTCACGGAATAATTCAAGGATATGATTAATTGCCTGTAATTCCAACCAATTTTAGTGGATTGGAAAGCTTTCAGTTCTTTGCAAGTTACAGTGTAGAGTGAAAATACCTGTCCTCTGTATAAGTATTTTTATATGGGAGGCTAGAGCTGTATTTGATAGAAGTAAACATTATTGAACACATTATGTATAATTCTATTGAATTTCTGCACAAGACTTCCTATTTTGAGTACCTCAAGAACTGAGGTACACTGAGAAAATATAACAACTAGGTGCATTTTTCTAGACCTCTGGCTTGTTTGCACACAGTAGTATATAAAGAATTTATTTAAATTTTAAGCTATACAAAGATGAAGAATTCAGCGCAAAGAAAGGACATTCAGGAACACAGTGACACTAGAAAGCATACTGGTGCTTTCTAGGTACTTGGAGAAAAGAAAACATATTTTGCCTCATTGCAGTAGCAAGCAGTGCCATTCTTCTCATCATTTCCTATAAAAACTGCTAAATTTCCCCCAAAATATTTTCAGTAACAGAAAGAAGGTACATGATAAATAATCTTTGCTTGATTTTACAATTAATCATGTAACTATTTCTGGAATAGCAATATTTTGAGTAAAATGTTGATCCAGCATTAAGGCAGCTTAACTGGTTGCATGGGATATCTGCATCACGGTTGCTGCTTTCTGATGGAGATTTTCCTCTCTAAAACATTGCAGTGTTAGTAAGGTTTGAGTAAGCTGGAGGAGTTTCTGCGTGGTAGGGTATACTTAGTACAAGCAGACACTCTGCAAAGCAGGGCTTACCATGGTGCTGGCTTAAAAGATGCAGCCTGTAGTTTCCTGGGGAAAATTTCCAAACTGGTAACTGCGTGGTATTTTCTCTCAAAACACTGTTTGTTTTCTGTAAACAAAGAGCAGCTTTTGTATAGGTAGTTGAAAGTACAAAGGGGTCTCTTGGCAAATCATTAATCTTGCTTATAATTGCTAGTCAGCGGTGGAGTTCTTTTCCATAAATTAGAAGAGGAGGAGAGTTAAGCCAAACAGCTCAGGTTTCCTGCGGGGGGAGCAAGAAGAGCGCTGGCTGTCAGGGGCGAGGACCCCATTGGATATTTGTGCTAATGTATAATACATTATGCATTACTCAGTGATGGGGAAGGGAAGGGCCCAGACAGATGGGGAGGAAAAGAAGAATTAACTTGGTTTATTTACTTCATTATGAAGGTGGAAGACAGGCTTAACTCCTCCCTAGCTTCCACAGGTTAAATAGTTATGGCTTTCCTTCTGCTCATCAGCAATGATACGAACACCCGTGTTTCCCTCATGCTGTGTTTCCTGTGAGTCTGTGTACACACACGCGTGGCAATCAGAAAGTGAGTGGCCCTGGTCTCACACCACAGGGTGGGCGTTCACACCAGGGGCTGACAGGGTGAGGACTGTGATGAGTGAAGCTCTGGCCCAATCCAGAGGAGACCTTCTGTATATGTCACCTGTGCTGGTTAAACCACAACATCACTGAAAAAGGCAGTTGATGTCTCTCCTCCTCCTTGAGAATGTCCATCTAATTATTATTTTCTCAGGGGGACGACTGTGTCACCAAGGTGCAGCTCATGGTATGGGGTAGAAGCTGAGAGGCCCTCAGAGAAAGGACTTGCTTCTCATTCCTCCCTGTGTCTGGATGCAAAGCTGTTATTTTATTCATTCAGAGGGAGTGTCTGAGTTTTCCCAGTTGGACAGTACAGACCAGGAAGGAGACTACTACCCTTCTTGCCCCACTTATTCAGGGCAGGCTGCTTGCTCACAGACTCAGAGGAGGGTATGGAGCAACCCCTGGGCTCCCCACACCCTGGTGCCCTACAAGGGTCACTCAGGCAGAGGGCTGGACTTTTGTCCTCCCTTGTTGACTTTCATAGTTAGTTCCTAACTTTTTGTAAGAGAAAGCTCTTAATTAGCCTTCTTCTAAGGGCTCTGAGTCTGTCTGCTGCTCATGAAGAGCTCTGTAGGTAAGTCAAGTGGGGGGTGTGCTTCTGTTCTGCATTATAACACAGCTTGTCAGCTCAGGGATTTCACACACCAGTACGGTGAATACATTTCTTTGTATGTATCCCAGGACTATTACTCTTACAAAGTGGTTTAAATGTATTTTAAAAAAACGCAGAGCAAAACGCTTGTCCAGAAGAGCTTGCACACTGCTAGTGCTTGTGGATTAAATACGTACAGCATGCAGCTATGGTAGTTTTTAGTATGAAACTGGTAGTTTTTAGTATGAAACATTCAGCATTTTCCTATGATAAAGACTGGCTTATTGCCTGCTTCCTTATATGTTTCTGGGTGGGAATTAATGATATTGAGTTTATGACCAGGAAAGCATATACAGCTCCAAACAATCATGCTGTTACTTTACATGCCAAGAAATAAGATGTTCTTGACATGAGCCTTTTCCCTTTCTCAAGCTTTTACCTGCCTTGTCTAGATTGAAACCTATTCTGGGAGTTTCCTTATGTTTTAATTTTAAACTGTCCATCAAAGTCCAATGCTTAACTATCATAAGAAAGAAAACCACAACATCAATTACTGTCAAAAATTAATGGACTTCACACTGAAAGATGCATACAGAAATGTCCTGTGTTACTCAGACCTTTCAATACACTATACAAAATTCCTTTTTAGAAGAAAACCAAAAAGTGTTTCTGGTACCACCTGCCTTCTGGACAGTAGCAATATGACATTCCTGTTCAGTAAAACTTCCCAAACTTTTCTCTGGTTGTGAACGCCTGTGCAAAGATGCATGCACCATGGGTACTGCAAATCAGTACCCCAAAATTTGTGAAAGCATAGGAGGCCTCATTTCACGTGGCAGTAGAAATGCTAGTCATCTTGTCCTCTTGATTACATTTTCAAGGGCCACTGAAGTGGCAATCCTCCATCCCCAGTGTGAAATTTGCTGCTCTCCAGGCTAGGGGTTAGCTGCAACTTCCTGGCATGCAGCGTAAAGGTACAAGTCATCTTTAGATCCTATACAGTATAGGAACCTGATTGCTTGAAGTATAAAGGCAGTGTTAGTTGACAGAGGAGTTAATATTCTAAATTGTGTTAATAGAAACACAGAAGGCAGAAAAACATGAACGTGGGATGGAAGGGAAGTCAGAGCTTGGAAAGTAGTATTTGCATACAGCTCCTATCATTGGTGTCTTTTCTGTTCATGTATGTTTTTGAATTATCTTTCCCATTTTATTCTGTTTAGGTCTTTGGTTATTTTTCTGGTTTGTTTTCAATATGATGTATGTGAAGAAGGACCAGATGGTTATAGAATCGGGATCAGTGGCAAAGAGTGAGCGAATCCTTTTAGAACATGAACAAACTTCAGAGTATAGCTGTTTGATCGCAATATTTTTTTCCTAGATTGGAAAGCCCTCTTAGATTTCTGTTTCCCACATGGGTACTCATAGGCTGAGATCAAGTCACCTCTAAACCATCTCTTTGATGAGTTAAGGTAATCATCTTGCATCTCACACTGTGAAGCAAATACTTTGATCCTTTTATCATTCTTCTTGCTTTTTCCCCTGCAACCACTCTAGTTTTTCCTATTCCTTAGCGTGGAAGCAAGAACTTGGACCTCATGGTTCCTGTGTTGTGAGCACAAGAGCCAAAGGCATTGTACTTTCCCGTCTTGTATCTCCCCTTCATCCCCTTCATTAGCCTCTTAGAGCAGTATTACACTAGGAATTCATGTTCATCTTGTCATTTAGCTTGACCTCGAGACTTTGTCAGAGGCATAGCTCAGGATCGAGCTCACTGCCTAGAAAAATGCTCTTTATTCCTTTTTCCTAGATGAAAGCCTGAATGCTTTTTAAATAGCACATTGTTTAGTTATGTTGATGCATAAGAGAGCACACTGATGTCAACCTTTAAATCAGTTTGATCTGCAGCTCTAGTGAGAATAAATAGGTTTTCTATTTCCAGTGAAACCAAGGAGTGACAGTATATCTAGAAAAAAAAAAAAAGATAAAGACTTTGAGATGTAATGGGAAAAGGATCATGCATAGGACTGGTTTCCGTGATTTTTTTTAATAAACCAATCCATTAATTCTAATCGCCCAACTCAGAATATTAGTTTCAAAAGTTAAGAGTTTTGGCATTATTTAAGACGGTTGTTTTGTGTTCCCATGTTTATATAACAGACCTCATGTAACTGAGTATAGAGGGGGGGAAAGAAAATCCTTTGATCCTTCAGCAAAATGTTTTTGTGTAAGTAGCCTTCTCATGGTGAGCTCTGAAAGTCTGGACAGATCATTGTCCATCTGTTTTTACAACTTTCTGTGATCACCATCCAGCAAATGCTGTTTAATCTACAGAGAATAAACACTTCCAGAGTTGACAATGTGCTTCCCAGGTGCCGAGGGGGAGGGTCAGGCAGCCAGGCAGTTCGCTGAAATGTAGGAAAATAGTCATCCAGAGAAAACAAATATCAAGGGAGACTTTAGGGAAGAATCCCATCTCTTTCAGTATTCTTTCTTTTTAGAAACCAGAAACTCTTTTGAAAGGAAACATAAAGGTATTGGTAACTCGTCTTGTGCTGCGTGGGCCAGCACAGGGGGAGGGAGAGATGCCAACAGCCTTTAGGATCGGTAGCTTCTTTTTTAAGAGTAAAGGAGTGTGAAGGAAATGTGTAAATGATCGTGCAGAAGGCTAATGAAACAAATTCCCATAACTGTGTTTCCATTTGGAGCGCTGTTGATTGCTGGACAAGGGACTGGAAGCCCAGCACTGTGACGTGGAAAGGAGCCACTGGTGCCTGGATTGTGTCATGGCCAAGGAGGCTTAGTGGCTCTGAGCTGCTGCCCTCATTCGTGCTGTGACCTAACACCCCATCCAAAAAGTTACCCAGATAACTGTTCATCCCAAATACCATGCCTGTCTAGACTACGTTCAGATTAGAAATTCTGCACTGGTTTTCTCACCCAAGGATAAGCTTGCAGGACTTAGGCTCCCTGGTGCAGAAGGTATTATTTATGTTACAGTAACAGAAAGGCATATGGTGTTGGTCCAACTACAGCATTGCTAGCTTCTTTGTATCTCACTCTCAGTTGCATGTTTTGTGTGCCTTTGTGAGCATTTATGTTTCTATTCGCGGGATTTGCCTTCGTGGAAATCTGAGGGGCATTACAGAACCTATGCAGCAAACTTCCTGCAGTATAATATCCTGCTTCAAATACTCCGCACTTCTGAAATACCCAGAATATCCAGGATTCTTTCCTTATCTTTCACTCTGAAGTTTTTCACTCTGAAGTACACTGGACCCTTTATTCCTGGAGAGTTTATTCCCAAAAATGTTCAGAAGACCTCAGCCCCAGGCCTTTCTTGTGAATTTTTTTAGGGTCCCACTCTAAGTAAATGGTTAGTGGTTAATGGTTGATAGTATTATGTGTGTGATCCTACCTCTGGGGCCCAACTAGCTTCTCTGTCTCCCTGACATCCTTCCATCAAGTGTGCCAGCTGTGTGCAGTAGGGTTTTTGAAGGAGAATAGGAGAGGGAATGAAGCAACGTGGCTTCTCAACTGCTTCTTTGTGAGCTTTTTGGAAGGAGTCTGACAGGGCTCTAGTCTTGATCAGTCCTCAAGTACGTAAGACTGAATCTTGTCCAAACACATGCCTTTCTTTGGCTCTTTGGTGGCGATTTCAAAAGCAAGTTGCCCTCTGAGCTAAGATTCTTTCTGTGTTTTCTCATCCCATATTTAAGGCTTGGCGGTTTTAAAATGTAAGTAAATGTTTCCCATCTTTGCCTCTAATCCATAAATATCACATATCATCTAAACTGCTGAAATTAATTAGTGTAGTGTAGAAACCACATACACACCCCAACTGGCCTTCTTTTATGGCTGGACTAGGCTAACAGCACTGCCTCCCAGCAGTATCCATCACTGCCAAGTGCGAGTCTTCTGGATGAGCCGCAGTAGGTTCATGAAGTATTTTGCCACTATAGGTCAAGCAACTGAATATGAATATTGGCAGAATCACATTGTGAGGGTGTTATGCGATGAAAGCAGCTACTTCTTAGAAAGTGACTTTTAAAATGGGCTGTGGAGTTCAGGACTGAAGGGTCTTGCGTGTCTGACTTGAAGGCTGTATAAACTAACAACAGCCAACAAGAAATGTAAAAGCTGAGAAAACTTCATCCCTTTAACGTGGCTGAGTCGAGTTCAAGGTCAGCACACTTCTATTCTGGACAAGAAAAGTCATAACCATTCTCTGCCACCTGGGAACACCAAACAACTGAGATTACTGGGGTTTGTTTTGGTTTGCAAATCCAAGTGGGAGATATAACTACTTTTTTGTTTATCGTGCCTGAGGCTACTTAGAACTGCATCAACTGTTTCCATCTTGCTAATTATCTGTAGTAAGGAAGGATAAGGAAAACTTTAAAATAATTCCTGCTGTCATTTTGTTACCTGTATGTATTTTTCTAGCCTGTCATGATTTTCTGTTAATCTAGAGGATATTCTCTGTTCGCTACTATGAAGTTTAAAAGCAGTAATGAACAAAGATAATTTGTGAATTACATCACTTCAAAACAGACCTTTGAGGTTTAACTGAGGCCGAAGTCTCAAGGCACCGATTATGACACAAGGTGCTTTATCATCTGCATAGCTTAAGTTGTGTTTCTTCTTTGAAAGTCCCGAGATGCCTGCTGAGAACTGGTTTATGTCAGGTTGACCTTACCAGCAAGAGACACTGTGAGCAAAGGTCTTTGAAAGGGGTGCTGATGAAACACATATTTATTTACCACTGCATTACTGATCGTACTTGGAGACATAACTTCCTTGCAGAACATTCTTAGGTTTATATATATAAGTAAAGGAAAGAATAAGGGGAAAAACAAGACTTTGTCTTGTCAATACTTATAAATTAGATTAATATCTAAATACATACATATACACATGGAGCTCTAGAAAGAGAGAGAACTCATTAACCATTTTTTTACTGAACCATTTGAAATGGTAAAATGCTTGCCAGGAGTCAGGGCTCTGGCATAGGATATGTTGCCTCAAAAATACTCTGAAGCATGGAAGGTAGTGTTGACTATAGGAACAATATCTACATCTGCTACTTCAGATTTTGATCCTTCTCTCTGTGCTGTTGGGGCATGGATGTCACAACATGGATAGTACCAACCGCTTAGGTTAAGAGGTACCGTAGCCTACTGGACTCAAATTTAGGATAGCATGGATGCTGTTCCATGCTTTATTGCACATCTGCTGTGTGACACTGCTCAACTGATTTCTTCTCATCATTGTTACTCACTTTAGCTTTCTTCACATGTGATAATCTGTGCTTTTGGATACTTTCTTACTTTCTGTCTGTGCAGAACATAGCACAGAGCAGCACTGCTCTTGGTTTTGGTTCCCACAGCATAAATAGTAGTGAATAGAAAGGGAGAAGCATGTCTCTCTGGCTGTTACTCAGCACTGTTTCCATTGCACTCTAGGGGCCAGGTTCACGTGAAATTTGGAAATGGATAGAAGGAAAAAGGGTTTTTCTCAAAGTGATCCCCCTGCTCCCTTGGCGTGGTGTGGATCCTGCTGTTGGGATGCTGGACGTTAGCTTCCTGTATGGGATGGAGCTGGTGGCTCTGCTGGTCATACACCTGCTTAAGTGCTTTTTGCTGGATCGCAGCCCGAACAAATTGTGAATCCCTTATCCTCTCGTATCTACATTACTGTGTGCTTCAGAGCTGCAGCAAGGCATTTTAGTGTCTGGGATAACACCTTGTACTTGGCAGCTCTCCCTCTCCCCCCGTGCGGTCTCCAGAGTGTCAGCACCTGGGATGGGGGAGGCTCAGGAAGCAAGTACCAGTCACAAGGCAAGCTGCTGCAGCCCACCTGTGTGGCTCCCTGGCTCCCGGCCACGCTGCCTCCACCATTGCACTCTGGTCATTTAAAAGGGACTACTCTCACTCCCTGTGTGAAAAGGTCTGGGCAGCAGCCAGAAGCAGGCAGCTGGGATGCTCCCACCATCCAGTTTGGATGCTCCTTCTGTCCCTGACCCTGTCTTCCCCCCAGAGGTTTCTCTGCCCTGCCCGAAGCCGTGCTTCTGTGAGAGGCAAAAGCTCCTGAAGAGGAAGTTTTACGTGGCATGATCTCATTTATTTAGACTGGTCCCAAATCCACCATTACAGCTGATCCATTTATACGGCGGCTCTGTAACTCCTATAGTTTTGACAGTAAGCCCTTGTAGGTATGTCTACCTTCAGGAAAGCCTTTGAGATGATTGAAATGTAATTAAAAAGTGCAGACCAGATGTTTCTTCCCAGATTATGTTTTCAAGATCACAACAGTCCTTTCAAAAGGGAGGAGAGGGAAGAGAAACAAGAGAAAACTTCTCCTGCTCTGCTTTAACAGGGGAATTTCCTAAAGAACATAGAAGAAAAATCTGGATTTTGTTCATTCTTTTTTTTTTCTTCCACACTGAAGTTTGTAAGCGGCTTGAAATGGTAATAAAACAAAGTAGACTGTCCGTTCTGTTGTGCAAAGCCAGCAGATGTGTTTTTCCCAGTGCACCTGCTTTGTTGCTCAGCCTTTTCAGAGGAGGGGGGAGGTGAAAGAAGCTAAAAGCTGAATTTTTTGCTGGAACGGTGCTTTTTTACTGCAATGAAAATGTTTTCTTGGATGTACTTTCGAAAATCCTTCATTCCATTCTACGAAGGCAAATAGAGATGTGGAGGAGCTGGGGGAGAGAACCCACATAGATCAAAAGCAAAAGCGAATGTTTGAATAGGTGCAAATCCTTTATAGCAAAACTGCCAGGAAACGCACAACATTAATGTCATTATGGTGTGGAACTGGCAAATTAGACAGGGCATGCTCCTGCCATCTTTAAACAAGCCACTTCCTATACAGAAAGAAGGATGACTTTATAGGTTGAGGTTTCTTTGAAGTATTTAATATTATTCTGTGGCCTGTGTTTTATACTGTCCCTGTAGTTTTTGAAAACAGAAAGCCCTGTCAAAAAACATTCTTTTTCCAGGGAGGTTTGATGATGCTTTGTGTCTTGTAGATAGCAAATATATTGGCAAACTTTACAGATATTTGCTTCCTATCTTTATAAAAGTTTAGATACAGATGTGTTATTTATCTTACCAATTTAAGCTGAATCTTAAAATTCAAGTGCTGCTAAATGTCCTAAAAAACAATTCAGAACATATTAAGTCTACTTTATGTCTGACGAGTATGTTTTTCATTACTCTAGGCAACACACACACTTGCCATGACCACGAAGGAAGGAGATTTTGGTTATTGGTCACTAGGACCACATTGCTATGAGGTCTTTTTCAAAGTGGGACCTGCAATAATGGGGTTTTTTCATGGTTTTTTGTTCTTTTTGGGACATAATTGTTGCAAAAACTATTATGTCCTCATTAATAAAACTAGATTTGGTCATTCCATTTTTAATTTTTTTAATAAAAGGAAATTATTAACCAATCCAATTTCACACTACCAGAAGAGTATAAATGCTTGAGTAAGTTTTCTCTGAAAGTGGCACTAGTACTCCCACAGAAACCATGAAGGATTTTTTAGCAACCAGTTCAGTGTGGAGTTTTCTTATACTGGTGATCCAAAGCATTCAGCATTTCTACCCAGACCCAGGCAGTAGTGAGCAGTCGACCTTTCTATCCTTAACTAGACTTAGTGAGGACTGAAAGTTGTTGTGTGTTACCTTCTTGGACGTTGCTGCTAAGAACAACACCAGAGTGAGACAAGGAGACCAAAATGGTTTCTGGTCCTGAATACCTCATTCACTTGCTTCATCCTTAGACCAGCATAATCCTGTTAAATTCATTAAAAGAGAAAAAAATAGGTCTGTTGTTTTCAGCTGGGCAATGCTTGCTGAGCTGAGAACTGTAGGGCGCACTGCAGTGCGGCCTAAGGGGAGCAGATCTGGGGAGAGAAACAGTGCTCCAAAGCTGACATCCACACTGTGCATTTCAGTGAGGTTTTATTTCACGCTAGTTCTCATCAAGTCCTGTAAGACTGCATGCCTGGTAGTGGTGGAAATACATCAAGTGTAGTCCTGAGCTGAACTTCTGGGTAAATTTAATCTGAAAAGACCTGAGTTCCTATGCTCCACAACCACTCTGTGATATGAACCAGCACATGGCAAGTGGGAATAATTAGGAAATTTGTGTCAAAGACACCTTCCTGATTCACACTAAAATGCAAATGAAGATGCAACCTCAGTGAGCTTCCTGCCTGTTTATAACTCGGGCTAGTTTGCACCTCTTGGAAAATGTGAGGGAAACAAGTGAGAGTAGATAAGGCTGTGGGAATAATTGCACACTGGGTAAGTGAGAATCGAGGCTAGTAATTGCCTTCATTTATGTTGTAAATAAACTCATAAAGCCATTATAGGAAAAGGAGCTTAATAGAGCAAGTAGATTGTTTTATAAGGTTAAAAGGAAATACTGGATTGTGGTTTTTGTCTATCGCTATCTGTTCATTACAGTTCAGACTCTTTTTTATTTATGTGAGCCCTTGATGCATGATGGCCCTTTGGAAAAAAGCTCCTCCTTAATATAACCTTGTAATACCATGGCCTTTACTGTCTGGAATAACAGTTATCTAAAAGTACAGAGAAGAAAAAAATGCAACCTACATTTTGGATTTCTTATAACGTATCACCTCAGTGATTTATGTGTGACTAATATTAGGGAGATAATGATTTTTTTTTCCTTACTATAGTGTCTGCCATGGTGTCTAATAGAATAGGGTCTGGGCTGAGGACCCACAGAGTTCAAATCATGGTGTGGTACAGCCGGAGCTAAGATGCTAAGCACTTGTGTAGGGTTGCAGACTCCTGGACTTAGGCACACAGGCACATTTAATAGACATTTGCTAGAGGACTGCTGTAATGGTTTTGTACCTTGCATTTTAAGGATTTGGGGAGTTTTGTCAAGATGGGTATGTCCAGCTACTCAGAGGCCGGATCATGAAGTGTAGTTAGGTGTCCTGTGAGGCGCCAGAGCTGGCCAGCAGCAGAGAAGTAAGTGCAGTTAAGATGCCTTTTTCCTCTGGCCTCCTTTCTTAAGTAGACTAAAATTCTTTTGCACATTGTAGCTATTTATAAGAGATTCTCATTTGGGCTGTCTTTCCTTAGATTTGCTATCATGGCAGTCCCCTGGCTCCCAAAAACTGTGCTCTAATCAACCTCATTGACACCTCTATAATTAAATGGGGAGACAGGAGGCTGAAGAAGTGAAAAAGATGATAAAGTAACAAGTAGGCCTTCAAAACAGAGCTCAGAAGTCTCTGGAGCCACTCCTGGCAGGAGATGATTGGCAATTCCTGAGTTCTTAGGATTTAAAAAAAAACAGTGGGAGGAAAAAATTGAGCTATTTGGTTGTTTTATAATGTTTGGCTGCTACATGTGTTCTTCCCCCAGTATTTTATATCAGTGCTGTAGATTAGTGTGGTGGAGAGTATCGCCGTAGACCTCTGTGTCATCTGGAGCTTCATAGTCCTATCTTAGAATGTAAAATATTTTGAAATGTGCAAAACCAGTCTGAACCTCCTCCTCCTCCCTCTCAACTCTGGTTGTTTCTGCTCTACCTCCTTATCTCTTGCAGCTTGTTCCTTCCTCCCCAGCCTCTTTGAGTCCCAGAAGCTAAAATACCTG
>NW_010188584.1:24081-61781 GCF_000695765.1 Mesitornis unicolor
GATTTTCATTATGGTTTGGAAAAGATATGTTTTGCAAAGGGTTGAGGGAGAGGAGAAGGGGTGCCCTTTCTTAAATTTGTGGCTGATTTGAGAAATAACCAGTCCCAGATTCTTAATGGAAAAAACCTGAGGGCTTCCAAAGCTCTTCAGCATCACCAGATTCACTGTACGTGACAGCGCTGGTACGTGTGTGCATTTTCAGCCTACTAGATGCGTTAAACCTGCAGCAAGAAACCTAAAATAAAGAAGAATTATAAGAGGATTGCTATTTGCCTTGGTATTAATACCTTATTTATTTGTAGTAGGGGTTAGAGGGAGCCTCTTGGTTCCTCTTTGTATAAAACATGTTGGATGGCAGAGGACAAAGGGAGACTCAGGAGGGCCAATGGGTGCTAAACCTCCTCTGGTGGTGCTGAGGGAGCCCATGGTGGGCACACATTGCTGTGGTTTCTTGTCTATTCTTCCCCTGGGGCTGCAAGGCCCTGCTGGAGCTGGCACCACCACACCTTCCTTTCCAGTCCCACCATGTGGAAGGAGATGTGGCTCTAGTGGGACTGCCCGTAGGACAGCAGATCTGCTTCGTGGCAGCGTATTATGATCTCAAAATCCTTCACTGGAGCCATATGGAAAACCAGGATTGTGCCTGACTGTCTGGCCTGGATTTTTTTGGTGAGTTGGTTGGTTGGTTTGTTTGTTTGTTTGCTTTGGTTTTGTTTTGGTTTGGGGTTTGTTTTTGTTTTGTTTTTGTGTTTTTGTTTGGTTTTGGTCTTTTAATTTTTTTTAATTGGTTGTTGTTTTTTGTTTTGTTTTGGGTTTGTTTTTTTTTCCAAGGTTTTTTTAGATGTAACTCCAGTTATTTCTACCAGCATAACCCTGTAGCCTGTTGTCCTGGGCCAGGGATACTAACTTCAGCCACCCCAGGCTGAGCCATGTTTGCCTCTCTCACCCAAAGTCTGCTGCAACTGCATTGGGATATATGAGTATTATCTTCCTATCCTTACCTGAAAGTTAATATAGGTATTTAGTACAAGAGGATTTATTCTCTAATTTTAAATTCAGGATTTTTAATGGTCTGTGCCACGGGTTGACATCTGTTGCTTTCTGGTTTTCTTGGTATCCTTTCCAGCCTTCAGCCTCCTGGTTCCTGTCTGTCTTGGGACAGGGTTGTGCAACTTTTCCGTACTTGAATTCAAATACCCTGAGCAGGATCACATGTTGGGGATTATTCCTGCAGGTCTGGTTTGGACTCAGCACCTGCAGTTCTCTGCCCCCTGAGACCACCGTAAACAGTGACCGTCATAAATGACAAAAACCTTGCTTAAACCCAAGTGGTATTCCCCGAGTACCAAAACACTGAAGAAAGTGCAGATCTAAACAAAAAGTACATGCACATGCCTCCTCCTTTGTGTTTTAGGAGGAAGCCAAATTCCTTCAGACTTTCCATGGTCTGTGCCATGTGTAGTCTTGAACAGCACCTAAAAATGGCTTCCTCCTTCCTTTCCCCTTCCTACCAAGTTTCTTTAACTGCTATTTTCCCCCTCAATCTCTAAACTTTCAGTGCTTGCTCATGCAAACTTGGGCTTGCACTTCAGATGAGGTACAGGCCCCTCAAAGTTGGTCACACTCCCCTGTGAATCTCAGGGTGGCTGTTTTGTACCCTGACTTGAGTTAAGCATAATCAAGGCAGTTGGGAGGTGCCTTTGGATCGTTTGCTGTGATTTTACAGTTGTTGCTGCCCATGTTACACGTGCTGTTCACAGCATTATTCCCCAGTGTCTCTGTGCCCACCATGGACCCAAGACTTTGCCTTCCAGAGCTGTGTGCTAATTAGCAGGTTTTTTCAGATGGGACCCACATAGCACCAATCCAAGCCCAACTGGTGACAACGTCAGTGATTGCCAGTCAGAGAGCTGCCAAAGGAGGACTCTAAAATGAGCATGGCCTAATGAATGTACTGCTCTTCTGCAGCCCATGGTCAGATTCTCAGTGTGCTGAGACACAGAAGATATGTTATTTATCTTCATGTGCTATTTTCATTACCTGTGCAGGATTGCTCACCAAGCATTTCGAAGAGCTATCAGAGAAGTAAGTTTTGCCAGAACAATGACTCAGAGCTTTAGTCTGCTAAGAAACTTTAATGAGTGTATATTTGTTTACTGTGTTAAATTATTATTCGGTAATGGAAGAAAATAGGAAATTACTCAGACTGCAATAAAAAGTCTTTTTTGTCCAATCGCAGCAAATGCACTGCATAGTAGTTTGTGGTTTAGAAGTAAATAAATAATGAAAGATGCTATTGCAAATAAACCTGCTTTGTTTTGTGTTGTCAAAACGTCAGTGCAGAGTATCTATTGATGGGTAGAAGTAAAGGGAGAGACCTTTCTAAGGTGAAACACAGGGAAGCTTTGGTGATCTCAATTTTTTCTTCTGTTTTGTTTTGTTTTGTTTTCTTCCTATGCTTTGTGGTTTGCCTCTTTGAGAGTTCTTATCCATTCTCCTTGTTTATGAGGGTTTTTTTTTTGTTTGATTCCCTGTGTTTGCCTGCAAAACATTACCGGTAAGCAGAAACTAATTGTCTGCGCTGTACAGCTCTCTTGGGACTTTGAGCTCCTCGAGGTTCACTTGGTTATATAGCTGGTTTTCTTTACATTTTCAGAAAATCTGACTGTGATTGCAAAGGATTTGTGTAGAGTCTATAATGTATTTTATATGATAGCCAGAATATTAAGATCTCAAAGCAATGGAAATGACTGAATGTTTGCAAAGGAAAATGAGTGGCTACTTTCTGAGATGTAAGATAAGTATTGTGTTAAATAACATATGCCAGTGTATTGGCAATTATCTCTAACTTCAGCATAACAGAAGATACTTAGGCTGCTTGATCTATTTTGCAATGTGTTGAGTGAACAAGTTATCTTATCCTCATTGTATATATATTAATCTACAGTAGCACCTGACTAGTTGCTGTGTTCTTTGTTGAAATATGTTAGGTGAATTCATTTTTCATGTAGAAATTCTATTTATCAAGACCCTAAACATTCTAACACTTCAGTTCACTGCTGAGATCCTTCCAAGTGCAGTTTTTGAATGGAGAATCAATAAAACTTCAATTTATATAGGCTGTTTATCAGGTTTTTATACTTCTACCATCTTCCTCCTGGACTTTAAAAACTTGTTTTACATCTTTCTTATTTCTGTGTAGGACACTTCATCATGGATCTCACTGAACCACCTAACCTCACCTTGCTTTGCTACTTACAATGGTAGATAATTGTGGAGGTGAAAATGATGAGATTTTTTTTACCGCACTAAAAAAATCTCAAGCCCTCCCAACCAAACCTGTAGAAGTGTATTTAGATAAAAAAAGCTAGAGCTTCTGAAATGAATTTTAATAGTGAAAGAATATCTTTCTTTAAGAACAATTAAAAATTCAGAGCTTAAAGAACTCATTTAGGTTTTAGTGGCTAGGGCTGAGTCGTGTGTCAGTCTAATTTGAAGTAGGGGCTCTAAGGAGGGTCTCTTACATGCCAGTTGATGCCCCCCGCATCAAATTACTGGCTGTCTTGAAAGAAGCCTCCCTCATTCTCTCACACCCAGACCTTTCCCATGTTGTATGAATAACTGAATAATCAATGGGGCAGTGCAAGAGAGTAATGTTACAGCCTGCTTGGTATCAGGGATGTAGGACCCTGAACCCAGAGCTCCTGCAGCCTGCTGGAGAAGCCCAGAGTCCCTGTGGGCCCTCTTCTGTCAGATGGTGCCCTGTGCTTTAATGATCTTTTCTGGTTTGGGCAAAAGCAGGATAATCCACCAGCTATTCTTACTGACCTGCATTCTCATCACTCCCTCAAAGTGGGAGCTGCTGCGGGCTGCATACTCATCTCTGTAGCCCTTACTAATATTCTGTGTGCTGTAAGACCTACTGCTTAATCCACGGAGATCCCCTCTTGCACTCCTGGCTCTCAGGCTTCTTTCTTTTGTACAAAGCAAAAAGTAGTTTATTCCCATCATAAACAATGCCTGTTATTTATCAGTAGCTTTGATTGTCTAAGGCTCTGTGAATACCTACCATCCAGCCCATTTTGTTTATAATTAAACCGAAGTGCATTTGGTGGTCAGGGAGTCTTGAGTTTTTGGCTTTTTTTTCTTTCTCTGTACTAACTCAGTGATAATGATAATAATGGTAATAATGAGAATTAAACTGTGTCTTCTTCACTGAAATTCACTTAACCAGTGTCGAGCGCAGCAGATGGGGAGGTTTCAGTAGATAAAAGACAGAAATGCTAGAGAGGGAAAATCTGTGTTCCTGTAATGGGAGGCAGGTGTCAGAGACTCAGCTCAGGCTCCTTGCTGTTCAGCTTCCAATATGAGTTCTGGACCTTCTGGGTTAAGCTGAAAGTAATGGTGAATCTCCCATACATTTTGCTCATACTTTTAGAAAAAATGTCTCTGCACCATCTTGTGTAATTTGATCATGACCTTAACATGGACACCATGAAGATTTTATTATTGGTGTTAGAATAGTAATGGATCAGGCCCATGACTCCAGTGGGTCCTGTACCAACCAAAAGGAAAGAACAACCCTTGCCCCAAGCAGTAGAAGAGATTCAGGTGGGAGACAGCAGGTGATGACAGGCATGGGGTAATACTCATCATGCATTACAGATTACCCTCGTACCTAGATGTTGCAGTGTCTTCACTGCTGCCTCTGTATGCAGAGAGAGAGGGTTGCACAAGCTTGAGGCAGGATTTTTCTCACTGCTTGAGGAAATGTTTTGCCTGGAGGTCACTGCTAGAATAGTTCAGTACAAAGAGAAAATCCTGGATTTTTAGGCTTTGTTAACGAATGTTTTCACATGACTGTGGCAAATTACTCAGCAAGAAGCGAAAATGTCAGTAGTTTGATGCTTGTTTACACAGCGTGTTCCTGCCAACTCTATTTCTTCTTCTACATCCATTAATAAATAAATGCCCCTCAAAGCTGAGGACATGGTAGAGATAAAGCTTGTAAGAGAAAACCTGCCGATCTCAGCCTGATTCCGGTCTGTCTCATAGCTGGCGAGTGCATTGTTGCCGTCCACAGGACAAAATGTGAAATGGGAAAGCAAAGGAGGCTGTTAGAAGACGTGCCGTCACATCATACCTACTGCAGCTCTCCAGCTTGGACATACGCCTGCATTTATTGTACATTGAGATACTGGTTCAAGTTGCGGGTGGAGTTGCAGTGCAGGTGGGTGTGAGCGTGACTGGGTCAGACTGCCCTGTACCATTTCCCCAAGCCCAGCCTAGCCTGGCCCTTCTGTTTTCATGTCAAGACGGCCTCACTACACTCATTTGTTCTTACATTACGGAAAGGGCTATTTATTGCCATCAGCTCAGGAAATGACCTAATGTGGCCTTGTAGGGCAGAATTAATTTGCAATGAGTCCAGCTGAAAGTTGGCCATCTTTTAACTTAATAACTGAAGAACTGTCAGCTTCCTTTGAAGTTAATAGGAGTTGTGATGGTGAAATAGAAATTTTCGTAGAGCAAAGCAAACTTGACTTGATTTGGGTTTGCAGTATGTAGTGCTTCTCTCAGTGGAATAAAGGGGGTGTTTCGCTGTAAAACAAAACACATTCCTTTTGTGTTTAGAGACAACTTTTAATATGCCGTGCCTTTTGAATACAGACTTAGCAATGATGTTTTGCAGTGAACATTCAAGCTGGAAAGATTTAAAATATGAGTGGCTCCTGTAAGTTGTGTTTTTTCACAGCAGGGACCACACACTGCAAATAAATGCAAGCCTCCTTTGGCTCTACCACATCTCACCCTGGGACTCAATTTTCTGCAAAGGTGTATGAAGCCCTGTTTTAATTAGGTTTTCCTTAATGATCAGAGGAACAGCTCAGCTGTAGGATGAATAAAAGATTTGTTGCTCTAGATGCAGAGGTTGTTTATTATGATTTTTCCTCTTTAAATTATGTAAACTTTAACAGATTGTCCATTTTGGGTTATCAGTGAGTGGCTCGTGTGTATGCGTGTGAATGTGCAAAATGTAGCTGTTTCTAATTTAAACTAGAGTTTATTACAGCCACTGGATCTGCTTCATTGCTGCTAATGAGGTTTTAGGGATCCTCATAACGTAACAGCATGAATAACCTTTTGTTAAAATAAGGCCACCCAAAGTACGTGAAGTATGGATACTGTTCACGTTATTGGTTTAGTGCCTTTAGTTCTCATGAGGGGACTGGATGATAGTCCTTCAAACTGAAGAACCCTCACTCCCCAGTGCATGTCAGAATAGGATTAAAACCCTCCTACTCCCACTATAGTGGCTTTAATCATAATCCCACTTGATATTAGCTAGAATGTAGTCACATCTGATAGTTGTTAAACACTGTGAAAGGTGTTGGTGGTTTCTGTTCAGCTCATGCTGGATAGGTGTCCACATCAGAGAAGACCTCCATCGCAGTGAGCACAAACACATGTGCTCCTGGACGAGCCCGAGGATGAAAGCCCAGGGAAATGGAGTTCCTCTGCCACCACCGCCAGGAAAGGTTTCCTTCAAACAGCATTACCACAGCAGCCTCAGAAGGGGAAGAATTACAGTGCCATTAAGGAAAAGCAGAGTATTTCAAATTTTAGTCAAGGTTTTATGAGTGCTTGACTGCATGCACATGTGTCTGTCTATCTGATAAACAGCACAGACAGGTGAATAATGCATTTGTACTTATGTTGGCATTAACTTTATATTAATCCATCTCTCACAGGTCATTTTCTGCCATTCCAATTCCCTGAGCAACCTTAAACAAATGCCATTTTGCTTCTGTCAAGTTGTCAAAGACATTTTTCCTTCCTTTCCTCAGATGAAGAATCATTTATTAAAAGATGACTCCAAACCGCTTTCTGTATTGATTTTAATCCAACCTCGCTGAGTTGTGATCACAGCATGTTTGTACCCAGTAGCCCAAAATGATCAGCCCAAGGCTGTGGCCCATCAGCAATTTTCTTTTCTTTCTTTTAACCAGTTCTTTTTTATGCTCACATGGGCCCTAGTTGTTGGGAACTTCAGTTTTCTGTGAGAACTTAGTTTTCTGTTGCATTCAAAAGATGTGTAAATTGCAAGGTTTCTTCAAGGTGCTCTGTTGATAATCTAATTTTTGGTTGATTTAGTATGTATTCACAAATAGAATTAATATAAATATCTGAGCATGTATTCCCTTTTATTGTACCTTGATAGAAAGGATCTCATTATACTTGCCATCCATCCCATTCTGCAAGATTGGAAAGAGCTAATTTGAACATTTCGGTCAAATCCAAATTAAAGAAACCTCTTATAATCCCTCTGCTGTTTTCCTTAAGTAAAGTGTCCTTCACTTCTTATCCAAACTTGCTATTTGATGTTGCTGGGCACTGTAAATGGGCCAGTTCATTTTCTTTCCAAGGTGATATTGTTTCAGCCATAAGTGAAAAAGACAAATTATTCTTATCTAATTTATAAAAAACAGAACCTGTGTGTGGAAAAAAAAATTCTCTGAATATGTATCTCCATATTGCTGACTTAATAAAGTTTGCTATTTTAACTAATGTTGCAAGTCCTTGGTACTATTATTCATATCGGATATGATAAATATATATTACTATTCTAAATACAAGCTATATAACAGTGGTTTGTTTCTTAATATTAGCTTTAGTTCTGTACATTTATCGTTCACTGTTTTAGTTGCTTGTCTGCTCTCTACTTCTTTTCCATTGTTCTTTATACCTCTACCCCTTCCCCATTTCATCAGAAAATAATCCCCTACAAGTCTATTCTACTTCCACAGTTTAAAATAAATAAAAAAAATAAAAAGGTATTAGAAGGCAAAAAAAAAAAAAGAAATTCAGATATAGCTATACAGTATCAAATGTTTTTGATATTCTGACATACATTATCAGAGATGTTCCACCTTTTATTTGGCTCTGATCTTTTCTCTCTTGCAGAAGCTTCAAAAGATATGCTTTTCATCACATTGCATAGATTTGCCAGAGAGGTGTACAGAAATCTTTGCCTTTATTAACTAGCTGTGGAAAGGCTCCAAATATGGCAGTATTGTGTAATATAAAGCGAGAAGGAAAAATACTGGAGTGTCTAAAAAGTCAACTTTTGTGCCTTATTCCAGATAGCACCCACCTTGAAATCCACAAGGAAAAACCTAACGATGTTGTGATAGCTACTGTGTGCCCCAGTGGGGATAACTGGTTTGCTGTTGAGACTGGTTACAAAGGGGCTGCAAAGCCTCACTGTGTAAGGGCCACTGAGGACTGTTCCTGTGTGCTGTTCAGGGTGACGGGAGACTCACCACTCGTTTCAGCTGCATCCAGATTTTGACTCAGGTTTGGTTGCCCATTGCTATCTTTCAGGAGACTTTTTCCATCCAGTGATCACTTCAGGAAGAAACTCCAAACTTACTGATCCTCTTAAGCCGGTGTCTGGTGTTTCACTCATTTCGTCTTAGGTTTAAGAACTTGCTAAGGAAAAATCTCCTGCTGAAGTCAGTGGATTTGCTGAATGAAGGCAAGGTTGTTACCTTTGCTTGAGTTCAGTGTTAATTATATTAGAAGTAGAAGTGCTGCAGTCAATTCTGCAACATATTTAGATTTTTGTTTGCACTAAAGTAAATTTCCAAATCAGTTATTGCTAGCCCTTGCAATTTTAGCACAAATCTCGTGTTTTACAGATGTTTGCTGAAAAGCCTCAGTGTGAAAATCTCAGCTTTTATGTAAGCAAACAAAAGGGGCAGTACATTTCTAACCATCTTTGTTGCTGAGTAAAAATTGAAAGTATGACATTGTAAGAACTCACAGAATCAAAGAAGTCAATTTTGGATTTTACACTTCTTGGCATATATTTAAACTCTTGAAGATTCAGTTTTTTGTCCTGGTTTGGGTTTGTTTTCTTCTTGGTTTTTTTTTAACCAGTCTCATAAGATTAAAAAGTACGTGTTTGCAAATATTGCTACTATTGTCATATTTTGGGACCTCATATTTTAACTTTCCAGTCTGATCAGATAACAGAGTTAATGTCAAGCTCTGTCGAGCTCTTCAAGGAGAGAATAGAGCAACCCAATGCGATAAACCTCCCTGCTACTGCTTTAACAACATGTGGTGCAGTACCGGTTATGGGAATTCAGGAATATGAAAAGCTTTCACTTCCCACATTAAGCAAATATGGAAGATCCAGTTCTGGAGAGTCCCCTTCTGAGAACTGAACAGGCCCCCAGAAGAAGCATGAAAATGGGAGACTCGTTTCTTGGGAAGCAGAACTTTGAAATGTTCTTTCTTTACTTACTGTAAAGTGTAATTTGATTTTGCCCTTCCATTAAGTAATCGGCCAGATGAGTATTCAAAGCCTTGTGATTCCCATTTATCAAGTAAAATTAAATGTTTCTGACCAGGTTTATCAACTAGGTATGTTTTAATCAAATTTTATGACATTTTCAGTGAAATAGTAAGTGCACTGCGCATTTTTCTTGTTGGTCTGGCGGAGGTAAAAGAGGCATTTACATCCTTTGAACATGAAAAGCACTTGGTGTCAGTCCCTGTTTGTTATTGTGGAACATGACAGTTATCTGAGGAAAACCAGCAGGATTTAATCTGACAGCCCAGTAAGGGAAGAGTGCCACCAATCTAATTATCCCATAATCTAGTCAGAATGGGAGTAATTCTAGGCCTTTCTCAGTCAGTTAATCACATTTCCCATGCATTAGCAACTGCACATGCAGAGCTTTTAGGAATGAGCTCTTAGCCCAGCGCAGCCCATGGTAGACACAAGAAGGAGCATCGTGTCATTTGCTTTGTTTACTGCCAGGTTGTTTTTTCTAAATTATGATAAAGTGTTTCTGTTCAGATTTGTTTTCCCTCTTTGAGATAACCCTCTGTTGATAATTTCTCGGTTCACCATCAGTCCTTAACTACGAAAGACACTTTTTAATTTTAAAGTTACCAAGATGGATGTAAAGGGATATCGTCCTCTGCCATTGATACTGTCAAAAACTATCCTTCCTCCATCCTGTTTTTCTTCTCCATAATGCCTGCAATATGGTAAACTAAGAGGCATAACAAATTAAAAAAAAAACCAACACCTTAGTGTTTATCCAAAGATTTTCACGTTATCTTCAGGCCAGGTGTCAAACAACGTGACATATCTATCGTATAGGAGGTGGGTTGGGGGGCTGATTCAAGGAGAGAAATTCATTTAGTTTGTGACAAAAGTTCAGAGGTTTGGGTTTTCTGCCTTTGTTGTTTTTATATTTAACAATGCTTAAGGCTCGATTCTAGTATTTGCCAGTTGTGTGACAGGCACATTTATCCTGCCTGTCATTTCTCCCCCACATTTTATTGTCAAGCCGGGGGAGAAATTATTTCATAACTCTGTCCTCAGAGGTATAACTTGCCAGCCTGAAATATCTACTTTGGGTTGTAAGTAGTTGGGGCAAAAAAATGCTGATCCCTGAATGTTTCATCATTTTTTGCTGGAGCAGCAGACTTTGTGCTGTTGGATATTTATTTATTTCTGTGTCCAACCCACTGCTCTTGTAAGTGCGCAAGATACGTCTTACTCTTATTTTAGTGGATGAAGAAAAATATATTCTAAGTGTGTGCCTTTCCTACACTTGGCATTTGAAAGAGGATTCTTGGGGGCTGCCAGAAGTTATTTAAGTGCTTGCTTCTCAGCTTTTCCTGTGACAGAAGAGGGTTTGAGCTTCCTGAAAGTTTAGATATCACTGAGCACCTTGTGGCTTGGTTAAGTCCCTGTGGGACTGCAGGGGTTTGCCTCTGGATAGCATCATTGTACATGAGCAAGATACTTGTACATAAAGCAGAAATAAATTTCAATTAGAAGAAGAAGAAAAAAAAACAAACAAGAAGAAAAATAGAGGGTCAGATCCCTTCCCTAAGCCTTGCTTAATTGGAAGAGTGCTAATGCTTGTGACCTGCCTACAAGATTGCTTGCTCTTGAGCCAGGCCAGAACGTCAGCTCTGCCCAGAAAGTTAGGAATGAGTTTTCCTCCTATCTCTAGAAAATAACTGATAGGTAAAATATTTGAAATTTTGTGGTCTTCCCATTCAGTAGGCTTTAAATTGGGTCTTGACTCATTCCTGAAGCTCCCTGTATCTCCCTCTAGCAGTGACATAAGAAGAACGCTTAGGATCCAGATGTTGCAGTTCAATTTGATTTCTGCTTTATCTGAATTCCTTTCATCTTTCTCACCTTGTTTGGATTAAGGAGGTTGAACTGAATGAAGACAATTTTGGCAGCAGCAATACATACAGACTGGTTGTGCATTATTTTTCAGCTTTCCTGCTACTTGTGTAACTCTGGGTGTTGTCACTGACTGCGGGAGCTGATTTAAATGGAAGAGCTGGTTGTTTTCCATTCCAGTTTGACAGGGAGGTGGTGGAGGTCAGAAATGCAGGAGCTGGCAGCAGCGGTGCAGATTTTTCAGAAGGGCAAATGGCTCCAATTAAAAATAACAATAATTCCTTAAAAAGAGATACCAATGTCTCCTTTGAAACACTGGTGACTAAACAGAAGTCACCAAAGAGGCATTACATGCCAAAAGCGAGAATGGGGAAGAAATGACCCCGCAAGATGAATTGAGCTAAAATTCAAGCCAAGTTTGGAATTTCACTTGCAAATGAGTTCCAGATCTGAGCTGATCTTCAAAAATGCATTTGCAAGATCAAAAACAAAGTATGTAAGAGTGTGCTTTGCAAAAGTGTTGGTCCTTTTTTAATTTTAACTTAGTGGAAATTACAGTTACACAGCATCTCTGAGAACTGAATGTGCTAGCGTTACGTACTGGGATCTTGTAGAGTCCTGTAAACAATTGCTAATATGCCCAAAGTAGTTATATTTTTATAACAAGTAGCAATGAAAAGCAATGCATATAATATGCAAATATGTTTCTTGTAAACATTATTGCATATTCAGGAGCCTCAGATCCTCCCTTTCTAGTTTATTTTTTCCTAGTCACAAGTCATCTGTAACCTTTAGAAATTATTAGTGAGATTCCACTCCTGAAATTCTTCAGGAACCCTCTGTCAATGTTAATCTTTAAAAAACTACAAATAAATTAAATTCCTACTCTTGGATATGCTACCTATGTGCTCAATTTACTTATGTGATTGACTTTTTGAGACCATGAAACCAATGTATTGAAAGAAGCAGGACTTATTATTGCTTTCACTGATTTGTGCTTTGTTTTGAGTATTCCCTACATGGATAATAAATAAGATACACACACTTTGCTTGACTTTTTCCTTGAAAGAACTTTTGTAAGTAAAATTACCTCAATCTGCAGATAGGGGCCTTTGGAAGCAACCTCATTAAGTAGAAAAAAAGATCTTCAGGCTTTGGCTCCAGGAGAGATAGGAGAAGTGAAAGGCTGCTTTGTCTTTTGAGGTCCATTTTAATTGGTTATTTAAATTGTGATTAATGAATGAGTTGTTGAGACTCAGAGCATCAGTTTTAAAAATCCTGCTTAACAGGGCAGTGACAATGCATAGGTATGTGCAAGTCTGAAGGTCCTTTCACTGCTCTCTACCTTGGGTCTCGCATTTCTCCAGTGACGTTGAGCTGTTTGTCAGCAGACACTTTGATTTCAGTGTTCAAATTAATATCTGCTGAATGAGTAGTGCTTTGCAGAAGTTGGGCTTTGTGTCTTGTTCATTCTTCACAAGAGGGCCTGCTGCTGTCTAAGGAATTTCCCAGTGACAAGAAGGGCTTTGTGGAAAGAGTAAAGGGGAAAAAAAGACCTTAACTGACAGAAGGAAATTATCAGTCTGCCTTTCTGTAAGAGGAAATAACGGTGGACTTTGAACTCTGGAAAATGGCGATGGGGTTATCATTTCAAACCTTGATGTAACATATAGAGTCTTCCGTTTTTATCCAATTCTTGTTTGTTTCACTTAGCTTTTTTTGTCTTATTAATCTGTGGTCACATTCCTGACTGATTTAATCTATATAGTTCCTATAGTTTTTCAATCTGTTTTCCCCCATCAAGTGGAAATACTTTGGGTTGGAGGTACAGCATTTCTATTTAACCAGACCGTGAATTCCAGCCTCGTTTATTACTTAGGTTTTGTCAGTCTTCCTCAATCTTACTGCCAGACCATAAATACCAGCACTACTGATAGTATTGCTCTTTGTGAAAATGTTCACCTTCCCTTCTTCAAGACCAGCAGTGGGCCGCTATTTGACTGTCTTTGTGTACCTAAAGACGTACGGCATGAGCAGGTGATGTTGAGACATAAAAGGATTTGTGGCATAGTATTTATAAGAGCATAGGAGGAAAAAGAGGCCCAAAGAACTCAATTCACTTGATCGAGGCCATTATGTCAGGGCTTGGCATTATAACCCAAGTCTTTTGGCTTGCAACGTAATACTCAGGTGCCACACCAGTCACAAGCTTGCACATTTGCTGCAACAACCCTTAAGTCCTAAGGGATGCTGCAAATAAAGGTGTTTATTCCAGGCAGCTTTTCAGCACAACACTGAAGCTACCCCAGTAAGCCTTGGAGGTTGGCTCTGAGAAGGGAATCTTATGCCCATATTCAGAGCCGAAGCTGGAAATGTTCTGAAGAGTTATTTTTCTTGGTTTTTCTTTTTGTTCTATATGTGGGTTTATTTTTACTAGAGCTCTACCTAACAGGACATTAAATCATTGATTCAAAATGTTTAAAGAAAAATATTGAAGTAAAAGAAAATACTACAGTAGACAAACCTAAAAGGTCAGCACATACCACAGAAAGTGCTGTGAGTATTGGAAATATGTGGCAAAGTCAAACTTATGCAATGGATGGAAAGAATGACCTTTTAAGGGTGCGCTTCCTCTGCGCTCTATGTTCTCCATCTTGACATCTGCAGCCTCATCTTCAGGCTGTCCCTTGCCTATGGTTTCCTCTGATATTTATATTATTTTTCATTGTTTTCAAACGATTTAAATGTCTTTCCTCCCTGTTTCATACTATATGTTTGTTAACCATTACTCCATTTATTTTTGCCTTTTCTCTCTTCTTCTTTTCCAATTTTTAACAAATAGTTTTGTCTCTGATGTTTTTAAGTTTTCCATACCTGTAATAAACTTTTTTCCTTCCGTTCATTTCACTCTACTTCTACCACATATAAGCATAGTTTTTTCTTTTGTTATTGTCCTATCTTAACCTATTCTGAATCTAGAATAAAGGTCGTGCTCATATTAAAATGCAAATAATGAAAATTTATGAAGTTAGAGATTGAGAAAATGAATTGGCAACTAAACCTTCCAAAGGTGAATGAATAGAGAGCTAAGAATTTAGATATTCAGTACTTGTAGGCTGGTAGAAAATGACTTTGCTAAATGTACCTATCTATACAATCTTCTTTTATAAGCCTATATATTTTAGTCTGTCAATTTGGCATTGGTTGTCTACTATTGCATGATTTTAAATGCATAAAATATGTGGAGTGCAAAGCTGTCACATTGTGTTTGTGAGGCGAAATACTTCATCCATCAAAAGCCCAATAAAAGAAGTTTGGAAGTCAGTTTAAAGAACCTGAATCTCTCTGAGACATGAAATCCTTGGCTTCAAAACTTGATAAATGGGCAGATTTACCTCAGTAAAAGTGCAATGATGTGAAAATATGCATCTGTTGGTCTTCTGTGAATAACCAGTGAACAGATTTGGAGGGGTGAAATAAGTTGGTTTTTTTTCATTACATGTAATATATTCTTTGTTCTCCTTATGTGAGGTGGAATGACAATATCTGTATTTTGGGGGAAATGCTGTTGATGTTCGCCAAACCTTTCCGTGAATCAGCAACCAGGACTCACGTCACAGGCATTTGGCAGACACACTTAAGCTGGGGAAGTGTTCAGGTCCCTGTGGAAGGTGCCCCGGCTCTCCCTGCTGCTCACTTTCCTCTCAGGGATGCAAGGAACCGATGTGATAAGCTGAAGCCTGATTTGCCCACAGGACAGGAATAATAATGTCGCTTGGGAGGAAGAAAGATGGAAACAGCATTGACCCTTGAGACCATCCTGAATACATCAGTGGTCAAAATAAATGGAGAATTTCCTATTAAGGATTAAGTGTTGTAAATGTGATGAAAGACGAGATGTGGGTCATAAAGGCAAACAGTGACTCTGATGTGATTTAATCATCCTTATTTCACGAGACAGTCAGTCACCTATGCTGCTCTTTGAGCTCCCAGGGTGTACAAAACTCCTAGCGTTACTTGGTGAATCCAGGCGAGAGGGGAGAGTGTAGGTTGTTACCGTGACTCTTCTGCTGTTTACTCATCTGGCAGAACCTAGCAGGTTGCTAAAATGTCAGAGATCTTTGGGCATCTGTGAATAAATTAAAAAAAAAAAAAAAAAAAGAAAGAAAAGGAAAAGGAGGAAAAGGAAAAGGTCTGTGGTTAGGAAGTCCGTAAGAGACCTTTCTGCTCATCTGGCATCTTGCATGCAGCAGCCTCAGGAATCTGCTTTGATCTCTTATTGCTCATCATAGGAGAGGTGGTTCCCTGTGACCCTGAATAGATTCATGGGAGCAAGCGGTTCCCTTCGTCTCTGATCAAACTGCCTGCCAAATGGATAGGGATCCAGTTTGCATAATAATACTCCCTCAAACCATCTCCTTAACCTTGGTTTCTCCTCCATCTCATCTGTGTTGCTTATCCAGCACTTGAAATCCATCTTCTGCCCTGTAAAGGACAGTGAATAACCATGCTTCAGCCTTGTGCTGGGCTGGCAGGTGGGAGACCTCTGGAAGATGTCTTTGTCTCTGCTAGCCTTCCTGCCAACATTTTCACATGCAGGCTTATTACTGAGCATCTCTGTGCTCAGTACAGGGTACAGAGGTAAAAGATACTTTCCACAGCATTCTTTAATTATAGTACTTGACCAAAAAAACACAAATATTTATTAATGAGCTGGTTTTTATTGAATACATTTCGGGAATATTGAAATTAATATACAGGACCTCAGCATCCTTGTTTGAAACAGAAAGGAGGCATCTTGATTTCCATTTGAAGATTTCTATTGCTGTGTCAAAGAAAGCGTTATCAATCTGTCAAACTCATTCAGTAACAACTTACTTGGACCAGGTACAAATATTTCCTTTGCCACAGATTTATTTCCAAAGTCAGCCTAGGCAAAGAATGAGCCTTTTTTTTTTTCTGCCATCATTAGCACAGCCTCCTTCAGGACAAATTGATTTAATATGCGGAGCACTAGGGTTGTACTCATTTTGGAGATCTTTAACTGCCTTCAGAGAGTGCAGAGCTGTCTGAAAGCAGACACGATGGAGCTGTACATACAAACACGTTGTCTGCTCCCCCTGCACTGCGAGGCATGCCTTCCACAGACAAATTTTGTCATTGCTTGCATGGATGCCGGCTTTTCCCAGGGAGCTGTCTCTTGGAACACATTAGTGGAATGTGTTAAACCACACCAGAAATAGAGTTAGCACACAGACGCATCCAAATGATAGCTTTCTTAGAACTGAAGGCAGAGATCTGTATTTGCAGGCACAGCACATAAAAATATTTTGATTCCAAGCTTTGTCAACTCTCCCATCTAATTAAACAGCATACCTCTCTAGGTATAGAAACTTAAATGCTTTTAGTTCTTTTTTTTTTTTCTTCTTCCAAATACCATCAGCATTCAAATAGTAATTTACAGCCCAGTTCTTCCAGCAGATGTCTTTTTCCTGCAGATCTCATTTAAGAAGGTGTTCTGCTGGAGGAGATCTAATGGGACCCAGTTCTAATACAAGGATTTAATTGCTCTTGCTTTCAAAGTGATGAGTTGGCTGATTAAGTTATGGAGGCTCTATGGGAGAAAATGGGACACTGTTGCCCAGAATTTTAAATTTATTTAGATATCGAATGATGCAACTATATAGGTTTACAGGGAGATTTTAAAAAGCAGATAGGTACCTAACTCCTAGGTTATGGAAACTAACTCCTAGGCATGGAAATTTCATAAAAAACTGACCGATGGTGCTTTTTTGGGAAGTCTTGGGCTGATGGTGTGTTCTCAATTTCTCTCTCAGACAATTCAGTCTCTTGTGGGAGGAAAAGATGTCCAAAACTGGAAGTTTTGTCTTTCTTGTCTCGGTTCACTACAGCTGTGGGGGTTTTGTCAGGTTCTTAACACCCTTTAGAGTGATATCTAATCTCGCACGCGATTTATAAGGTGCATATGTATGCTTTCAGGGCCCGACCAGGCTATCTTAACTGTTGTGGCTTTATAGAGGAATTACTAGCCCTTAATCCAACCCTGAACTATTGAAACCCAGTTTTTTATCTAAGGCTACTGTTATCTGCACCTGTGTTTAAAATAATTTTCCCAAGAGGAGTTTAAAAGCAAAATTGAAATCCACAGGAGGTATTTTTATACTAAGAGTTTAATATTCATTTTTTACATGTGTTTCAAACATTTTTGTCTCAAGGTAGTTGCTTAGTTAAGAGGTAAACACATTAATTTCAGAAAAACTCTTAATTCATTTTAATTCATTTTTTAATTAAAAAGTTAAAATAACAGGTTAATTTTCTTCAAAGCTTAATCTGCAAGAAGGCTGCAATGGAGCTTTTAAGTGGCTACAGGAAGTGTGATGGCAGAGCAGTGTTCCTGAGTTCTGTTCTGTTTGGGGCATTTGGGTGTCGGTTTTTTCATCAGTAGCACCTCAGTACTCTAGCTGTGAGTTTTGGACGAGGACTATCAGGGTAACAGTTTGCAAAGCCTTCTTAACATCTGGAGGGGCATCCCAGAGTGTGACTGCTGGCAAGGATGAGTGAGCCTCAGGCTCTAAGATGCCCTGGCAGAATCTCTATCTGATTGATTTAATAGTGATGCCTAATGATTCAGAAGAGGAAGAGTCACTTTTATTTGCTATTTTATTTTATTTTATTTACCCTTGAGCAAGAGAAGATAGAGATGCTTGAGCCATGCATTAGGAAGACTGGTTGGCTCTGAAGGGAGCACTTGAAAAGGATCTGGGACATCCAGCTTTGGAGGAGCGCTGTGGAGTGAGAAACTAAAGGCTTACTGTTTGTTTTTCCTCCCTTTTGGCCCCCACAGGCTACCGCACTCTTGGCGCAATCTAAGCATTGCATTATTTTTCCTGACATGAAGGCACTTTGCTCAGCCCCTTTGCCTTTGGTCAGATATCAGCGACACTAAATGATGTCTTTGTGTAGCAGTTTTGTAAGGAGGAGTAGCTCTGGTCAGTATTTCATAGATTCATTTTATTAGTCAAGAGCTAAACCCTCCCCTTTTTCCTCCCAGTATGACGAAGGGACGCTGGTTCCACAAAAGGCTGGTTCTCGCAAGACAGTGGGACATTTATTTAAAACACCAATTTGAATCTTTGAGAACTTTCCTTCCTTCCTTGTTTTGTCTGGGACTGGAAACAAAAGGAAGAAAATTTCCGCATAAAAATAAGTACAGAGACTTTGTAGTGCTGGCCATACCTCTCAAAAACTTTCCATTTCAAACTGCATCTCAGATTTTCCTTACACTCATGGAAACCTTGCTATCTTTCCATGGCTGTGTATTAATGCCATTCAGAAAAAATGGGCTCAGTGCTGATGGTACAGAGCCCTTGTGCTGGCACAGTGACTTCTTTGGCATTTTTACTTTTTGGTGTGGTTGTTTTATGAGCTCTTTATGATTTTCCTATCTACCACACTTCTGAATTACATCTGGGCAGGTGGCTGACCCACTCTCTCCAAACTAGAGTATCAGAAAACTTTTCTCAAGTAGTCTCATCTCAGCATTTCTCCAATCCTCTTCCAAAAAGATTCGGAGAAGTTTTACAAAGATTTGGGAAAGTGTTAAATGATTGGATGTTTCTCTCACACACTGCTTTTTACAATGCCTAGCAGTGAGAGGAGATTTATCAAACAGGGCACTCAGAAGCCATTCCAACATCTGGACTGAAACATTGTCTGGAGTTGACTCATGCATCTGCTCAATTCACTGACCCCTATAGTAATCCAGGCTTTTAAACAATGAATCTGCTTTTATTATCTGTTCTGCTACCTGGCACGTGTGGTTTAATAGCTCTGAAGTTAAAAGCCTGCTCTCTTCTTTTGCCTCGGTCGTGTTGTCTATGTCACATGGAGGATTGGTAGACAAAGGGGATGATAGTGCCTTGTGAAAAACAGGATACTGTAGGGGTGTGTATAGAAAAAATAGGAGAATCCAAGTGAAAACTAAAGAGAAAGAAGGAAATGAATGAGGTCCAGAGAGGCTCAAAATGTCCAGATGGGGAGGTTGTGGAGGGAGTTGAAGCCTGGAAGAACCACCGTTTGGTATCAGCTGCTTCTTGATATGGGTTGCATTGAGTCTGAACAAGAACAGAGATAAGCCAGAATGCAGAGGAGGAAAATAAGGTCTCTGGCAATGAGTTTGAGCAACTGCTCTTCTGAACACCATTTAAGATACCAGAAAGTATGTAAAGTGTGAGTGTGGAACTAACAGTGTGTAATTGTTGTTGTTGGATTTTCAATTCTCTTTCCAGACCTGTGTATCTAAATAAATTCCCACCCAGGCAGAATGGGTTGAAAACATCTGACTAAACCAAGTGTGTGACTGCAGAAGATAGCATTAGAATAGTTAGTTATTCATAGTTTAAAGAAGATGCCACTAATGCTATGTAAATATTTGTTGGTCTCTTTTAAAATGTGGAGAGGTTAGTGGTTGGTCTACAACCGGCCTTTCTCTGCAGTTCTGTTTTCATATTCTAAGTTAAGATCAATGTATTTCCTGTGCTGATTATGGTACTTAGTAGATTTCTAGGAATTCTGTGAGTTTGGGCACAAATCAGTTTATGAGCTTTTGGAGGAACGGTACTGGGTAAACCTTGGGCTTTTAAAATGAAACTTACAGGTTGAATTTCTACCTCCACCAAAACCAAGGGAAGTTTTGCCACTGGCGTCAAAGAGGCTTGACTCAGAATGGCCACATCTATTCTGTATCAGTGAGCTGAGCGGCTTCAGACTTTCTAGCCTGTAAGATACCAGATTGCCATAGCTGATATATGCAAAGGTACTCAAGTAGAAAATGAAAAGCTTGTTTTTACATGTTCTCTGTAAGAGTTGATTTCCTCCTCCCGTGTCCTACTCTGCTTCTCAGGCCTCTGAAGCAGACCCGCTGACCTTCTAAGCATGCTTTAGGATTACAGGGAAAGGAAAAATATTTAGGAGTATTGTGGAAGAAACAACTGTTATATACAAAACAGGCACAGGCAAAGCAGAGATTTAAATTTATTTTTTTTTACTCATTTGCTCATATTTTACTCCTATAATTATATGCAGGCAAAAGCTGCTGCACATTTGAAAATACTGATCTTGGTGGATTTTGTAAGTAATTTTCAGAGAAGCCCAGGACCTTGGGTAAGGTCCTGTCATTTTACAAATTTTGACCTAATGGAATAAGAAATTAGCACCGAGACAGTAAAATCCAAAGGAAGATTCTTCCAAGCATTTAATTCAGAGCTACTCGCCAGCCAGATGATGTGATGTGCCAGCCCTAACACTGTGTAGGCTGTCTGCACTGATTGGTGACTGGTTCCCCCAGTCTGGTCTGGGCTCTTCCCATAAGAGGATGCCAACCATCGTTGCACTTGCACAGCATCTTTCATCCATGAGTGTGAGTTTATAGATATCAAGATCTTGGGCCACTGGTCCTCATGGATTCAGGTGCTGCGATCTGTTCTGCTAGCACAGTGTTTGTAGAGCAAGTGACCTTACCTTAGAACAGATAATGGAGAAGATTTGAAAGGTGTTGACAACCATCGACAATGAAATCACACTAGGAAAAAAGCTGAGAGGTTTTTTCTGGCTTTTGGAACTTATTTGCAGCATACCTAGAGGTCCATCTGCATATTTGGCTGGGAGAATTTTTGCCCATCTTTACTCTGGCTGCCAACCTCTGTAGCACCCTGGAGGTCCAAAGTAGACCCACACAGTAGCAAGCTTTCTGTGTAAGCTGTCTTGCACTGGTGAAATCACAGTCCTGCTGAGGTCGTTACAAGATTAACCATTGGTTTCAAATAATTCCTGGCTTTATGCTGTTGCCGACATTTGGACAGTTTAGAACGATTATGGGATGAATCACCAGCTGATCTGTGTTCATGTATGGTCGTTTTAAGGGGAAATGAGAACTCCAAAGGAGACACTGATCAACTTGTGGGTTTGATGAAAGAAGATGTGTTAAGAAACTAAAACTGTAAAGGCTGATTAAGTGAGAGAAAAGGGTCAATAATATGGCAAAGCTCTGAAAGTATACTAAGAGCTTCCTCTAATTCTCCAGGAACTCGGATCACTGTGCACAGTTTTACATAAATCTCTGTGTTAGTGATATACATCCACCTTTGTACAGGTACACCATAAAGTTTTCAAGGCACAGCAGTACCACTCAGGTGAAAAACAGTAACTTAGATGTAAGGTGTGCAGGGATCCAAACTGTAAAAACTGGAATTTAGCCATGAGATCATCTTAGACAGATGCGTACTTCTCAGAAAATTATCTTTGGAAGATCAGTGGCAGGGTGTGAACTTGGCTCTCTGAGTCCCAACATTGCACTTGTGTCTTCCAACTCTAGATGGAAAGATAAGATCACAACGTGGGAGGTTCAGATCTATGTTTTGGCTTTTTTTTTTCCCAAGGCAGACAAGGATCTCAACCACTCAGGCAACAATAGGGTAGTGATTGTAGAAAAAAACAAAACAAAATGAAACACAAAAAAAATCCAGGAGTAAGGCACTGTAATGTGTGAGTCGATGAAGAGCAGCACCGAGAGCTGAGCAGGTTTGCCTTACTGAGGCAGCGCTTAAAGACGAGCTGCTTTCTTGGTGGAGAAGGTGCGCAGGGACAGTGGGAGCCATGGGCAGGTATAACAGAGATGGAAATGAGGAGGAAATTCCTTTTTAGCACATTTAGCATGCTCAGCCACCTTGCAAGGTAGGACTGCCGGAGACAGTAGCTGGATATTAATAGGTGACATTAAATAATTGCCAAATGTAAATGCAATTGAATGCCTCTCTCTGCAGCTATCCGAGTGTTCATTATGCCATAAAAAGTAGTTGTTTTTCCCCCCTAAGTGAGTAGAAAGGACTCACAGTAGCAAAATTCAATTTACGTGAAAGATAAGATGAAATAATCTTTAAGTCATTTTTGTTCTGTGTAATTTTATTGTGAACAGATAAACTGTGTAGATCATATTGGTTTTGTCCAAGTTTACACTAGATGTTAGATTATTTCAGAAGATGAAAGAGTCAAGGGTAATAATGTGAGTCCCTGTTTATAAATCTGTTTTGTTGAAGCCTCTGACATAAATACATGAAAGTGAAAAATCAGAAAATGAAGAAAACAGCAGAGACATTCTCATAATAATTGTGGTTCACATAAAAATTAATCACTGAAGCATCTCGCTTGGTCACTGACTGCATTCAAAGTTAAGTACAGCCTGTAGCTTGTCTGTAAAAATCAAATGCTCTTTTTCAGAGTGTTATTGGAAATCTGTTACTCATGGCTGAGGGTGCACAAGTGATGCTTGTAAATAAGCTTCAGCTTTTCTTCTTTGAGTTGTTTGGGATTTTGAGAAAGCAAAGCACTCGTTCTTGTTTGAGAATATTCTAGTTCAGTGAGAGGCATCCTTGGGGCCTCAGCAGCAAATTTATTCTGAAAAGCGAAGTTAGTGCATAAATTAGTCTGTTTAAATATCTAAAAAAGGTTTTGATTTTCTGACTCCCGCATGAGATGTGATTTCTGCCTTTACCCAATTCTCTCTCCACGGCAGATTTTTTTCCCCCAGCAGCTTGTGTCATTAGCTCATCAAAAAACCTAGGGGAAGGTTAGGAGTATTAACAAAGAATAATGGATAGCCTTTGAGGTAACTTTTTATTTCTCTGACATAGTTTGGTGTGTCCATTCTTCGAGTAATGTTGACTGCTTCTGGGTTTCCAGTGGAATAATTAATCTGGGTCACTGCTTCAGCAGCGTTTTGCTTCTCCTGTGCCTTAATGCCTGGAAATTTCTGGAGTCTTTTGACATGTATTGTTTTATGTATATTATGATAGTACTTAGAACAATCTCATTTGTACTTGAAATCAGATTTCAAGGTTTTAATCCATCCTGAGCTTAAATAGTCACCCTCATTTAAAGTGAATTTAATTTATGTCTTATCTGAAACAGGAGAGGCTCTTTCAGATGCCTTTGTCGAGAGACTGATATATAGAAAAAGATTCAGTGGAAAGGGCTGGGTTTGCTTATTTTCTAACAACATAACAGCTCAGTTCTGGTACAAATTGTATTAGGGCTCCATTTATTCTTGCTTCTTTTTTAATTTCTTCAACTGCGTAGAAGTCTTGTGCAAACTCAGTATGTTTGTCTGGGGTGTGATAGGGAAAACAAGAGAAAGCTGGGCAAAAAGAAAGGAGCTACTCAGAGTTCATCAGCTCTGATCAGCAGTTTAAAGAGACTAGCTACATTTGAAAGTAGAATTGACTGGAAATGAGTGAAATATCTCTGTTGTTTGGTACATTTGTTAAGTGCGCCTCCATTTACAAGTCTAAACTGTCTTACTTTGTCTGGTAGGGTGGAGCTGAAGAAGACCATTAGGTGAAACCCAGCAGTAAATGCAGCAGGGGAGGAGGTGGGTTTGGCATCCTGGGGACAACCAGGGCAGTGGGGGAGCTGTGCCTCCCCATGGGGCTCCGCAGCCCTCCTTGCCTGTGCCCATAGCCTCCAGGCAGAATTTAACTAAATTATTTAGAGAGTCTTTTTTTTGACAAGGAAGGAGAAGCAGGCCATGGTCATACAGAAAGACAGAGGTCATATTAGAGAAGACAAAGGCTGCAGGTATCTTCTCACCACCCCCGCAGGCAAAGCTGGGGCTTACTGCTTGGGTTGACAGCCTTTGAGTGACTTTGGGTTAACAACTGCATGTTTGATAGGAGCCTTTCTTGGTGGGGCATTGCTTTACTCAGCTGCCATTCAAACTGTCTTAGAGAGGCAGGGCTGTAGGAGGGTAAGAGGGCTGGGAGCCACAGGCTTGTTCCTATGCTTAGGTCTGGGCTACACTCAGGACCTGCAAAATTTCCAGAGAGAAAAACCGGTATAGCCAAGCTGCAGAGTTCAATGATACAACAGTTACATTTAACAGATGTTTAGTTTGTTAGGTCAGGTGTTTATCATGAAAACTTCCATAAAGGTATTAGAATTATTTCATATCCTAATGTTTGAAGGAAAGCTTCTCAGAAATTGCTGTATGGTTCTTGAGGCACTGACATCTTGCTGTATGGCTACCATTTTGGCCTAGTTTTAGAGATGGTAAAGGGCACACAGCAACCAAGTGGCCCATACATTTCCATTGCATTTGTAGCATTCTTCTTGAAAAGGAGTGTCCAAAAATAAGAGATCACAGTAAGTCTGTTCCTTTCCAGAGAGACATTTCTCAAGGTCAAGCTTGAAGGGCAGTTTAAAACTATGAGTGATTTTGATCTGTTGCTGGCTGTTTTGCAGATATTCTGCAATGAGATTAACTTGGATCAGGAAGCCATTACATGAGCTGGTAACCCTTGTATATCGCCCACCTCCATAGGTGGCTACCAGTAGTGACTGATGATCCAAGTTTCCTGGAATTTTCTACCCTTTCTGTCCTACCTGCTCTTGTTTGTACTTCCTTGGAAACAAACCCTAAGCTTGATCAGCAGGTTTATGGGGGATCTCTTGATGGAGGTACCATAATAGATATCACAGCAGGTCTGGACTGTAAACCAGGATGTTGGGACCAGCGTATCTTCATAAGGAGAGAGCATATGTACATTGAAATTGCATGCTTCTGGGCCAAAAATACGAACGGTTGACTTCACATGCTCTTGAGTTTTGTGTAGTCAGTTACCTCTGCAAGATCCTGGGAGGAGCTCCCCATCTTTCCCTTGGTCTCCAAGGTAAGTGGGAAGGAGGAGGAGGGTGGTTGCACCCCCTCCTTACTACCAGGCAGTGAGGCACATGCTGTGTCTTAATAACATGAGCAGGGAGCGCTTGCTGGGCCATGCTGTCCCCTCTGCCCCACACAGGTGGGGACACAAAGGAGGTTCCTCTGCTGGCTCGTGCCTCTTGTGCCCCTGCACCCTCAGCAGTGGCACATGGTAGTCAGGCTTTCCTCTCCCTGCCTTTTCTCCCGTCTTTCCTTTTACTATCCAGCTTTCTTTTATTTATGTCCCTTGTTAAAAGCCGATTTATTCATTTTAGAGTAACTGTCTTTTCTTTGTCCAGCCTTCATTTATTAGCGAACCTCTTCCATCTTTTTCCTGCCTGACATGAAGTATTTGTTAAAGCCTTTCTTACTCCCCTTAATCCCTTTGGCTGGCCTGAACTCCCCTTGCTTTTCTGTTACTCTTACTTTCCCTGCAAGTCTTAACTGATTCTCTGTAGTCTCTCTATTTCCAGTGCACTTTTGTTTTTAAAACCCTCAGAGCAGTCTCTTGTGAAGCCCCACTGGCTGCTCTTTCTTTTTCTGTGAATATTCCTGTATCACAGGGACTACGACAGACTGTGTTTTCATTAGAGTGCCTATCAGGATCATTCTGCTGCCTTCTGCACTTATGGCGGCTCGGAAAAGGAGTTGGATTTTAAGCACCCCTTTGGGAGGGACAAGCTCCATCCCTCCTGCCCACAGCTCCCCCTTTCAATTTGCAAATGAAAACTAATAATAAGGGACAGATTAAACAGCGTCATACCTGGGTGCAGTGAGGCGAGAGGCTTTTGATGTGTTTGTGTCTTTCTTCTGAGGCATGTAAGGGTATGGTATGCAAATACAGACACATGCTTAACAAGGTCCCTGGGTGGGATTGCTCCACGCAGATTGGATCTTTTTTTGGTTCTTATCACCGTGTGAATACACATGTCTGAAATGTCCTGTGGCAGTGAGTTCCACAGTTGAATTAATTCTGTGTAATTGTTTTAGGCTTGTTGCCTGATAGTTTCATATGATGCTCTCTACTTTTTTCAGAGAGAAACAGGGCATTAGCCTTCTGGAGTCACTTTCTGTATGCTGTTTAAGATTGAATTGGATTTTATATGCTAGCAGGTCATTCAGTCTGGCTTTTTTAAATAAATACTTAGTATCTTAAAAAAACCAATGTGGCGTAGTTTGGTATACACACATTTTGCCTTGAAGTATTTTATAAGGCAGGCTAGCGACATTCCTGCCTTTGATTGATTGATTTCAGATGTTAGAGGTGTGAGGCATATATGGATAGATAAAGATATATTTTCTTTCTGATAGCAACAAATATTTTAGAAAAAAAGAAAGGCATCTTCTGTCTAACGCTGCAAGTGAAAAACATATTCAGCATTAACTTGGCTAGTGTCCACAGGCACGTCTACTGCAAATGAAGTAATAGGTGAATATTTCAGTGACCCATAGTGATGAGTAATTCAGTATCCACCCAGCAATGTAGCAATATAAAGGTATGTGAATGAGGCAAGAGGCTGTGTCCAGCACTAGAGTGTAAGCCCTAGAGCAATGCAGAGCAACAGTTGGGAAATCAGAAGCACCTTCCAAAAAGAACACGTGTCAGGCCCACAGAAGAATTCCACATGACTTTCAAAAATGAGGTTATTGCATAAGTGCATAAAATGAGGTACCTGCAAATGCATGTGGTCACCAGAGCCTTGCGACTGGTCCCTTTGTATCCGTCTCCTGCTACAGGCAGAGCACTGCTTCTGAAAGCCTTTTACCTCGCTCTAATTTTAAGTGGCAAGTTGGCAGAGTCGAATCACCCTCTGGATTCCAGTAATAAGGAAGTGGAGAGTCACAGTCCATGTTCTCTTTTTATTCCCTCTTATTACAAAAACCCCGTGAGTTTATTAGCGGTGTTGGTCAGGAGGGAAAGTGAATCAAAACTGGGATCAAAACTGCATTGTCATGTCCTTGTACGTGGTGGAAGCTGAATCACAGAATCACAGAATCACAGAACGTTAGGGATTGGAAGGGACCTCAAAAGATCATCTAGTCCAATCCCCCTGCCGGAGCAGGAACACCTAGATGAGGTTGCACAGGAAGGCGTCCAGGCGGGTTTTGAATGTCTCCAGAGAAGGAGACTCTGAAGGCTTGACAGTGAGAGCTGCTGAGCTGCAGCGGTGCCTGTTAGGCTGCAATTGTGGTAAGGTATTGGTAGCATCAAGTCGCTGGTTGAAATTCATCCTTCCCTCCACGTGAGGTACTCACTTTGCACATGAGGGAATAATTCACGTGCAGGGCTTTTTTGGCATAGATATTCCTGTCACGGTATTAAGCAAGAGAGAATATGTAGGTGGAGGCACTGGGGTAATAAAAGAGTTTTATGAAAAAGGAGGAGGAACAGGAATCCTTGCGTGGATGGAATTTGTTAAAAGCCCAGAAATAGTGTAGGCAAGATAGCAATATTGGTGGCATGCAGGGGAGCTGGCTCAAGTGCAAGCAGTGCAGCTATAGTCCTGGTACTATCTGGAAAGGAAAGCAAGCACTTTTGGCTGCAAACAGAGTTGAAAATGCTTAGTCGGTAAAAATTCTAAGCATAAATAAAAATAGGCTTACGTTCAGACTTTTAGTAATAATTATATTAAAATGACACAATTCATTAAATAATGCAATACATTCACATCTCTAAATACACAGCAGCTGTTCACTTCTGTCAAACACGATTCCTTTAGGGACTGAATAGTGAAGAGTGACACACTGGCTTGCATGGTAATGTCCTGCCGAGCGCTGGGCTGCAGCCTGCCCCTGACATTTATTAACAAAGGGTGTCTCCATGCCAGCACCAGATCCTGAAGGTGCCCCTCTGGCTGGGCAGGAGGTGCCAGCTGGGCAGGGGAGGGTAGGGAAGGTGGGGTACAACACAGGCATAGGAATTGTCCTTCTCGGGCTTTGTAGAAACTGAGTTTTAAAAGATGTTGAAGCCTAAGGCTATAAGCAGATGAATTTGGCAGTCTGAGATGTGCTGGAGTTGAAGCTCATAGGAAGATACTTTTTTAAAAATAAAAACAACCAAAAAGAGATGTTTAAAGAGCTTGCCAGATGATGGCTGGTCAGGGAGGGAATTGACTGAACATAGTGACATCTTTCTCCAGCCTTTGCTTATAGAAGTCATGTATCCCTCCCACTGCCAAGCTGTAATAAATAATAATTGATGTAAAAAATGTATTGATGCACCAGTGAACCAGCCAGTAGTTATATTTCCCATTGTTTTCTAAATAGAGCACCTTTTCTTTCACACCGAAATTGGGGTAATGTTCAGACTATGCAGAAAATAGAAGTATCTTACCAGCAAATGATGGGCACCTGTGAATAGCCCAACTGTGAGTAGAATTTGACTTGTTGCTGTTGTCATCATCTGGTTACCTATAGAAGCCGGTGAGCTGCACATCTCTTTTGCACTGCCACGCTTCATTTAGAGACACTCCTGTGCATCAGGAAGTATAATCTGAGCCTTAGTTATTAGTCATGGTGAGAAAGTCTTTGCATCTTCTACCACTCTTTATTAAATTAAAGTGATTTTACAGAAATAAAATCTATTTGCAATAAAATACTTATCCTGAAGGTATTATCCTTGACTTCTAGGTCTTCCTCTTTTAATTATGTAAACTTGCATGTGAGACCCAACATTTGGCACACCAACCTTTATATGCCACTTTTTACTTTTCCTTGTGCCAAACTGAATTTTCACATTATATTGAATTCAATATCAAAAGAGACTTGTAGTCCCCCTTCTATGCGAGAAGAGAATTCAGGGCTAAAGTTTGCTCTTGAAGTCTCTCTCTGCCAACATCTGTAGAGACAATGGCAATAATCTACAAACTTAGAAGCCCAGAGCTTGTAATTTCCTTGTGAATTCTTCTTTCTTTGTCCCTTTTCTCTCATTATACTTGTATAAATAGATCATGGTAGCTTATTTTTCTTTGCTGGCGATGGATCTGGAGTGTTTGTCACTTGTGCTCTAATATGGTTTGTTGTGATATACTGCAGGTTTTTATCTTGGTAAGGATTTTCCTCTCTTGTGCTTCTTTTAGGATTTTTTTTCCCCTCTTCATTGTGGTGTTATTCAGGCACTAGCTTTTCATTCAGGATCATAATGCAGGTTTGATAAGAACGCTCTAGAGAATGAAATTCTGACGAGGGAAGAGGCTTTAAAAAGAAAACCACAGTTTTATTAACTTGTAGACTGAATTGTGTGGCCCCACATTTGAAGTTAAAAGTGGCTTTATGTGTTGGTGTAGTAGAGCATAAGCACAGGTCTGTGGCATTGACAGACTTCTCATTTGGGTAATATATCATTATCTGCTGCTGCTTTATACCAAACAGGTGAGCTTACCCACTCTTTCATTTTACAACTGACATCCTCAAAACTCAATCTTGTTGTCTTTGGAGGCAAGAAGGGGCAGATACAACATTACTACAGCTTGCTGAGAGTGTTAGCATCTCCCCTTTTTTAAGTCTTAATATAATATGTGGATTCTTTTTCCAGTCTTTTCTTTATTTGGCTGCTTTGTGCCTTCACCTCACACTGAGCTCACAATTGGTGAAATTGTACTTAAGGGCACCTAAAGTATTGCATGACTTTTAAATTCACCTCCTTTCCAAGCTTCACAAAATGAGGCCTCTGGAATGCAGTGGGAAAACGAAGCAAATCCATCTACAGGTGGTTTTTGGCTTAAACGGAAAGGGGAAGAACCAGGGCATCTGCAATCCCTTTGTTTATCTTCTCAGGATTACAGAGTTTGTCTTTTCTCTTTTGGTGAGATTAAGCATTTCCAGAGGTTACAGGAGTAGGGATGCTGGAGGTTATATATTAGTATATTTCATGCCTGAAAGAGAGCTGGCCTTGCAGTAAGACTTTAACTCTTTCTTTACTGGAGCTACTGATGAACGTTGTGTGAATTTTTAGCCTCTATATTTATTGATATTTCCTACAGCCTATACCAGCAATAAACTGGTAGCACAATAATTAGAAATATATAGTTAACATTTAATTAGTTCCACTCAGTTTTGTTTGTTCTGAGGGGCTTATTTTGATTTCTATTCTCTCCTGCTTCTTTCTGCTCATCCAGTTGCCACTGCTTTTTCCCACATTCTTTTTGCACAGAAAGGGTACAGTGCTGCTCTCCACACTCTGGACCTTCCTCTCTGACTAAGGAGGTATTTTACTGCCTGCTGTCTCATGTCTGTCTTCACAGATGGAAAGCAAAAAAGACAAACCTCCAGAGAATAGCCCAAGTTGTGGGATACTTTTTCAATGGGTAAAATGTTTTTTTACTGTGCAGTAAAGGCTGAGAAGCTAAATTCAAGCACCTTCACTGAAAATGTCCATCTACCATCTTTCCTGCTAGAAGAGTGACAGGCCTCCTCATTTCCCTTTTAATTTGTACTCTTTGGTTGACTATAATATTGATTTGTGCATTAAGGGTGATTTAATCTTTCTTCCACCCTCTTATTAAGAGGGTTTGAAACCCTACCTGGAGTCTTTATTAGCTTTTGACATCACAAAGGGAAGTGTCAACACATAATGAGGTAAATTTCAACATCACAGAAGAATGAAATACAACTTCCACGAAATGTAGATATAGGCAGCACCAAAATAAAACGAAAAGACAGAACCCTTCTTTTTTCAGCATGCATCCATCTTTCTGTTTGTCTATTGCTGCATTATAGTATTTATTAGGGTTTGTCTTGCTATACAATGGATAGCCAGAATCATGATTAAGAAGCTTATTCAAATGAATTAAAAATGTTTAAATGAAAAAGACCCGGAGAAGTAATTGCCAAAATTTAATCAAGGATTTAATTTGTAGCACAGACCAGCCAAATGGATTTTGCCGTTTTCACTGCACTGTTTGTACAAGGAAATTAAAAAGTATAAAGAGTCAAAGACTCAGCAGTGTAACCCTTTAAGAATATTGCAGTGCGCTCACTTATTCTCATTAGCTGTATAATATCAAACTTGTTCCTCGGGGCTTGCAGTTTGCAAAGCCAGACCACAGACGGTGGAAAAAAGATTATAGCATTTTTTCCAATGTCGTAAATTACTGCCAGCACACATTAGATGATTTCTCCACGCATTGCTGTAAGCATTTCAATGGTAGGTTAAATATCCCCCTTCTTAATGCCACTTAGTAATAAATGCCCTCATTTTAGCATGTCATCTTTAGCTGAACTGAAATAACTGAGACTAAGGAGCTGTCGGGGTTTGAAACGGCAACATTTCACTTGCGTTTACTGCCGAGAAATACATACATGGCACCATTACGCCGTCTCTGTTTCATTGATGATAATAAGGTATCATCAAGCCTGGCATATCTGTTTGAACATGTTTTGCAGAAGTCTAATCATTAAGTAATATGTACCCCATTTCATCCATCATTTCCACACAAAGAGCTGTACAATGCAAATGACAGAACAATACTTTATGAGCCATGAATAGCTGGAGCACTGATAACTTCCAAGTAGCGGAGAACAAACCCAGAATTGTGCTCTAAATTACAGTGCTGAAGGGGTAGGAGGAGAGATGAGAAGTCCCTGCTTGTGAGGAGGAGGCTGAGATCAAGCGCGCATTTCTTTCCGATTAGTTGTAGTTGAATTAAACAGTCAGCGGAGTGCCAAATGCTTCGTGTCTCGTACAAGCAGAGAGCGAAGATGCTACTGCAGCAGCGCAGAGTGTACAGCAGCAGTCGGGATGGGGTGAAAGGGTGCTGGATAGTTCAGTAGCTGTGAACTTCCTTTCTTCTGAAACTCCTGGCAGAAGCAGCAAAATGAAGAGAACATGTGAACCACAAATTGTGTGTGGCTTCTAGCTGGCCCAGAAGAGTTACAGGTTCTCCCCTAAGCTGAAAGTAGCATTAGTGGTTTAAAAAATGGGATGAAAGAGAAAAGCTTCATGTTTAGTATAAACCTGAGGCAAATCAAACCAACTGTAATAGCACAAAATGGCAAGTGTGTAACACTGCAGGCAAGGTGCAGTGCTGCAAGACTATTCCCATATTGCAGGGGAAAGAATTTGGTGTTTGTTGACAAGTCAAGTCTAAAGGAAGTGGTGTGAAGTCAGTGATTCTCACCCCTATATCCTTCAGAGACACAAAATTGATGTTTACAGTTCCTTTTTTCTTTTTTCTTTTTTTTTTTTTCCCACTCCTGTAAGCACCTAGTGAGTATTAAAGTTTGTAGCAGAGAGGTGGGCTCAGTCCCTCCCCACAAGAGGCTTAGTGTCTGACACAATGAGACATTTCCTGAAAGGAAGGAGCCTTTCTATGAGCAAAGCAAGAATCAGATGTGGCTTCCTCTGTTTCTCTGCCCCCACAGTCCCTGGACAGTCCTGCTCCCTTCTTCTCTCCTCTCCTGTATGTTGGAAAAGTAGGGGGTAGAGTTTTTGAAGAATGAAAACTTTCTCCTCTTGAGATCCTCGAGTTCATGAGCTTGCTTAGCTTGTTTGTGCTCATAGTCGTTTTTGGGTTGCATGTTGCTTTTACAAGGTTGTTCTTTTCACAGAGTGCTTTTAATTTAAGGCATCTCTTGCTTGCTCAGTTATGTGTTTATAATTTTATTTGCACAACAGAAGAGTTGCTGATAAACAAAGTTAAGATTTTGGAAAAGGAAGGAGTCCAAAATCCAGTGACTGAGTTCCAAATATTTGAATTTTGTTCCTTGTCCAACCTTCTGAGCCTTTTAAAGATTGTGGCAGTGTAAATTATGCAGCTGCTTTTCTATTTTTTGTTTAAGTGGAACTTTAAAAGGTCATTTTGTTACTTGAAATTTGACTTAAAATCGCGCGTGTTTTTGCTTCTTGTCTCCCTTTTAGAGACTTAGATTTTTATAAACTGTCTACTATGCAATGTAGAGTTTTACCTTTAAAAGAAAAAATAAGTTCTTTTGAACAAGTAAGAGCAAAGACATTCTGGTATGAGATGTCAGTGGATATTATCATTCCACATGTGCAACATTATTTCCACCATTTATTCTAAAACCAATTTTATTTGCCATTACATTTCACCCGCACACGTCTTAACATTTATATTGTAGATTTGACTGAAAGTTGATAACAGTTTGCAGTTGATGGAGCCCAACTCAGTTTAGCTCATTTCCTTGGTCATAAAGAAAAGTGACTTAGGTCACTTTTAGACTGTACCTAAACCTGAAGAAGCTCCACATTTTCCTTTAATCTTTACGCTGCTTCTCGCAGTTGTAAAACTAGCAGATGAAACAATCAGCTACTTTTTTAATTCCTGGTGGCTTTTTTGAAATCTCTGCTTTACTAGGATGTTTCAGGAATGCAGTTATTTGTCCAGGATTATTCTGAATGCCTGGTTTTGAAAATGAGATTGAATAAATTTGTCCCGTACTTTTTCACAGGATTTCCTGAGCAGAAATATCTGTGCGTGAACCATTCAGCCCATGTGTTGTGGGTTTGAGACATAAAGGAAATTCTTGGACAAATGGCCTTTTTTTTCCCCCCTTCCTAGACAAAATTTCCACCAGGAAAAAGAAGGCAAGCCAAGAGAAACAGACATTCGTGGTAGTCCTGGTCATTCTACTCTTAGCATGGGAGTCCTGCAAGAAGCAAATGTGGTCAGTCCTGTGTGAATTCTGTACCCCTTAAATACCTATATTTTTATTGGTTATTAAAGAGCTAAATAAAAAAGGTTTTAAAGGGTTATTTTCCAGTGACACTAAAGCAGAACAGCGTTGTGTGAAACCTTCTCATCCATAGAATGGCTTTAGCTTGTTAAGGGGCCCTGGTTTCCCATCCCTGCCATTTCCCCAGCAGGAAATAAAACAGGGAGTTGCTGCCTTGATCCAAATAGACTCACACAGCATTTCATCAGGGAAACAGAGCTGAGGAGGAATGTTTAGAGTGATAAGCTTTTAGAAAATATTTCTGGGAGTGCACTTTTTGAACTGGTGAACAGAGACAGTCTATCTGTATCGGACACCTCTCCTCCTCCTTATCATGGAATTTACTATTTAAAAAAAAAAACCAACCCACTGCCACCTCCTTGAGCACGAAGGAAACCTTTCACAATGCAGCTTCTCAGCAGCTGACAATCTGGAGTCATGCTGGAGGTAGTAAATGAATAAAGCCATTTTTTAAAAAAGTGAATAAAGCTATAGCATCTCAACTATGTTGGAGAATCAATCATAGGCTTGAGCTCATTTGTTCCACTAGAGTGTAGTCTTATAAGAAGAGAACTGCTTGTTCCAGAAAAAAGTGTGAATAATGTGATAAAACAAAATGAACTGCAGAATATATTCTAGCCAGCAGCCAAGAAATTATTCACACTGACAGATATTACAGGTACAGTACATTTTCTGTCTAGAATACCACCTTCTAGTTTCTCCGAGCATATGCATAATGGTTGCTGTTTTCCTACTTTCAGTATAGAAATGCACCCTGTTATATATATGCGTTTGTGATACACTTCTTTTTTTTGTATATCATATGTGGTAGTCAAAACAATCATTCTTTAGTTAGATAAACTGCCCTTGCTTATACAATTATTTAAAAATATTTGACTGATTTGAAGCTTCAAATGCTTATGATTGAACCAGGAACTTTGTTTCTCTTCTATTTTTACTGTGAGCTCATGCACATACATCCACATTTATGTTTATAGAAAGATGAACAGACTCTTGGGCCAGAGGAGTAGATTTGCTGTGGTCTGAAGTGATCATTGTATGGGCTGCAGTTTTGCTTTAGGTGTGTTAAGGAACTCACTCATAGTTTTCTGCCCCATTACTTAGGGCTGTTTCTACTGTATACCTGTATATGGCACACAGCATAATATGGCTCTAGATAAAAAAAAAAATCACTGTATTTCTTTAATCTTCACCTTGCATTTCTTTAATTTGTCATCATAGAGTTATAGAAAGTAGTTGTGCTGATGTCAAGTTAGCTTTGTTTAGGTATTGCAGCCTTTACTACCAACTCGTGAGTACTGATATGTGCAAGACTTGCCTAAGCTAAGGAGATTGCATCAAATATTAGCAGTGCAGCTGACAACAGTAGGCAAAAAAATTGAAGAGAGGAATCAAGAGGGAGTGTCAAAGGAAGGAAAAACATAGCCTGAAAATGGACAGACCTAGGGGAAAAAGTTCAAGGCACGGAGAGGAAGATAAATAGTGATATTCACATGTAACTGTACACTTCTGCTTATGGGTGTTGTGCTTGAAAAATACCGTGTTCCTTCTATTTCTCTTTCTGTATTTAGAACCTGGAGCTTCATTCATGTGATTATTTGATGTGTGGTAGGTGTTTTGCTCTTGACACAAGGACGCTCTGTTCTTCTTCCTATTGAGTTTTTTTGTGCATCCTATGGAATATATGTATTACATGTGAACAGCTGCTAATCACTTCTGAAAATATATTTGTAGCTGTATGTGAAAAACTAGGGAGTTTGTCTAAACCTATAGGAGTCAAACTGATTATGAGTCTGGTAGAGAAACACTGCAAATGACATATATTTTTTATTTTAAGTCATGGTCGTGATTAGTTCCAGCACCCCAATCAGTGATGAATGAATGTGTTGATAAGTCAATTCCTTGCTCTTACCCCAAGTGTACTGTGATAGCAAAATCTTTCAGGGTGCTGGGAAAATGGATTTATTCCTTTCCTAAGTGAACAGAAACGTTGTTACATCGATTACACATTTGCAATTGGCCTTTCACTCCTGGAAGTGAACTGGCAGACACTGGTTTCGAGTTTCACTTCACAAAATGTTTTGTTTGGGTCTGTTTTCCTTTGAGAGCTTGACTGGGGAAGAATGAGGTCATGCATTTTAAAAGTACATCACTGTGTGAGGATTTTCTTTATGCATAGCTTTTTTCTGAGTCAGAAGCTTATTCTGGCATAAGTAGCTGCTTATGCCATGTCCTATAAACTGTGTCAACTGAGGACATACCTTTGAGTAGTGGAAAGCAGAGAGCACGTAGTAACAAAGGACCATAGCAGGTCTAGCTTAACCTATGGGTGAGCCTCTGTTTAATCTCTGAAGCCTACAAAAAACCAAACAGGTGCCTTAACTCACTCGATGTATGTGAAAATCAGGTTCTTCAAAGTTACTGAAGGACAGCCAATACGTGTTGTGCCATTGACTTTATGACAGCAGACACAGGCGAGCACATTCAACAGTGTTGTCTGCAGAGCTCTCGCTTCGTCCCGGGGCTTCCGATCAGGCCCGAGCTACATGGGAGTTCGCTTCTAAATGGCAAGGTAGTTGACATATTGTGTCTCAATTTAAGCCCCATTACCATTCATTATACATGCTCCTAGTTAATTATTTTAAAAAATAAATGTAAATAACAAGTGTTAATTATACCCTTGAGGCCATTGATGTGTACCATGTTGGCATTTCATGTTAGAAAGGCTGCCTGAAATTAGAATAAAGAGCAGTATAATGCAAGGAGGAGGTTTCAGGAAATATTATTCCTAACATATTATTTTATAATAGCAATTTCAACAATTACAGGTCTTAATATTTAAACAATATTCTATTGAGAATCTGTTATGAAAAGCATTTAGGTGATTTGTTGGCTGTTATATTCCCCTCTGCATTTGAGAGGCTTATTATGTTAAAAGTAGTTTTCAACCAGCATGAAACATGGCACAGTGTGTACTCTGTACTTGTTCACTTGTGGGTTGGTATCCTGTCACTTTTGAACATTGACAACTTTCTAGAGAAAGGTTATAATAGTCTGCACCTCCCTGGTGGTGTTCTTTCCTGCTGTCTGCTCTGTGACTTCACTGAATTTCCCAAGAGTTTTTTTAAAACTCTTAGCCAAAAATTTCTACTTACCTCACTGTGCAGTCAAATAAAGTTGGTTTTGTATGGCCAGTCAGTTTGGATTCTTATCATCATTTTCTGGCATGGGGTATCTGAACCAAGAAAAGAAACCAAAGAGAAGCTACATAAACTGTGCCTTTCAGATTCATTTGTCTCTCTTAAGACCATGTACAATGTGATATGTATTGGATTTAATTCCTTTTCCTTAGAAAAATTATCTTCTTCATAGGGCCTGTAGGGATGATCATATGTATACTTTCAGATTCTCCTCAATAATAATTTTCTGTGAAATCATATTTAGTACCTGTTGTGAGGAAGAACCAAGGCAGACTTTTATTGCATGTAAAACTTTGTAACATGGAAGAATGAAGCTCCACACCTAGATCTGACTCAAGATCAAAGGGGTGGTCTGGAGTTTGCTCCAAACTTCTCCTGATGATAACTGCTGGATCCAAGTCCCTGACATGTTGCTCCTTCCCAGGATTCCTTGGTCATGCCACCAACTGGGCTGCCAACTGTCATTGTCCATGGGTGAGACGTGTCTGTCTGTCTTAACACCAAGAAAGGCTCCATCCAGGCAGTCTTCTGCTCGAGGAGTCTCCAGCCAGTTTGCACTGTGGCAACATCTTTCACAAAGTCAGGAGACAGTTAGGTATTCACAACTGACTTCTTCACACAGGGAATCCCTCACAGTACTGGGCAGTTGTCCTCTCTTTACCCAGAAGTCACTGGCATTAGGACTTTCTCTTTGTGGAAGCTTCTGGAAGCAAAGGGTAAAAGAAAGTGAAAATCAATGTCTGTTTCTAGAGGACACAGTGATGAAAGAAAGAGCAAGAGGGAGAAAGAAAAAGAAAGAAAGGGAAAG
>NW_010188584.1:61812-63703 GCF_000695765.1 Mesitornis unicolor
GAAAGAAGGAAAAGCTTTTTTGTGTGCTTGAATTGGCTGTGGGTAGAAGCTTTCCTCGCAGCTTCTGCTTCCTCTCCTGATGGCACACAATTCTATGACAATCCATTGATACCTTCTCATGATGCCCCTGCCTCACCAGAATGTTTCAGTATCTTCATATCTCATGCTAACCCGAAAGTTGGCAAGACTGCAACTCAATTCAGAGCACACTTTGTGGAGCTGCATAGCTTGTGCTGAATATCATCCCTGATGCTTCCAAGCTTTTGTGGAGAAATATGAGGTGTCACATCCCTTGCCGATCCTACTAGCAGCAGCTTCTCTTTCCTCAGGGCCTGCCAGGCTCCCTGCACAACCTGCCACCTCCCTGCACTTCTTCCTCAGCCTTGCTTTTACATTCAGGTATGGCAAAAAAACCATGAGGAGTTGCGAGGCTGTCCTCTACAACTCAGCAGTGGTCTTGCTTCTTTTGGTTCTTGGGGTGAACGTGAGGACATCCTTCTCCCAGTGACGGCAGATAATGCATCTGTTATCTCCTGAAGCTATCCCCATCATATCACAGGCTGTCTTCGCTCACTTGGGAGAAAAAAAAAAAGTTTAAAAAATCTTCCCCTTCAAGTCACATTGTGGCCTTCCATCACTTATTCTGTGTATAGGGCTGCAGCGATGCTGATCGATACCTCCGTGAGATACAGAGTGTAAGACTGCGGGGCCAAGTCTGGGTGCTACAGATAATGTTTTGTGCTTTCTGGATATGCTTGCAAGCCAGTCAGCATCTCCGAGCATCTCTTAAAGAAAGCAGAGATGTGAACTTTTCCTCTTGGATTCTGTGACCAGGGTAATGACATGATAAATATGTGTGTAAACTATGTGGAAACCCATTTTTCTAACCGGCTGGTCAGATTTTATAATGTCCTCTGATCTTTCCATGAAAAATAATCATGGGTCACCTTGTCTGACTCTTGACAGTGTTATTGTTTGTCCTATATTCAGTAATAATATAAGGAAATTCCAAGTAATTTTATCTTGTGTTTGTAAGGAAGGGAATGTGGAGGCTGCTGTAGAAATTTGAAGCGTTATATAAACTGCTTCAGGCATTTAAATACATTCTTTTTGCTGCCTGGGGCATTCTTTAGCCCTAAAATACCCTAAAATTAACAGTTTGAGGAGGGGGTTAGTAAGATCTGCCGCTGTGATTGCTTCTGCTGTTTGTGTCTGCGTTAAGGTTGAGACTGAAATTATTTAGTTTTTAAATCTATTTAAAAACATGCACAAATGAACTTATGAGAAAATGTTGCTCTAAGCATAATTTTATGACCCATACATTTTGAATATTTAAAGCAGTACTAATAAAAATAAAGCAGTGAATATTCTCAGGGGTTTAATTTTGCTGGTGTGTGTTGATCTGATGGTTTGTGAGTTTTACTACATTTCATTAGGGAAATTTTACCAGAGAAATGGAGTTGAATATACAAAATAGTTTATCTTAAATTGGCAGCATGAATCCTCAGTAGAGCTTGTTTACAAGTACTGATTCACTTGAACACTTACTTTGTGAAGAAACATTGTGGAAATAATTTTATTGCCTGTAGTACTTAAGCAAGAATGATAGAAAAAGACATACTGAAACAGTCGTCTTTTGGATGGGAGCTTTTCAGATCCTTGTAAATGCTCAGTGCATTTATTTATGTGTTGAACATTACTTTCCTATCCCTCGATATAGCTTGCGATAAGTTCAATAAGTCCATTTTCAGATATCTCCACTGAATTTTTATTAATATTGAAGTTCAAAATCAAATATGTTCTGTGAAGTCAACAGCACTGAAAGTTTACTAGATCTCAACCTCAAAGGGGAAAACACTCACAAGATTAAAAACATTGAAGGCAAGTGCAC
>NW_010188584.1:63734-65126 GCF_000695765.1 Mesitornis unicolor
AAACTTGAAAGTTTGACTAGACACCCCTCTCTGAAACTGAACCCCCTTAGTATCACCCAACTTTCTCTTAATAATGTCATAAGCTGGTAATCTAGCTAGAGAAAAAGTCCAGAGAGACACTTTCAAAATGCTCAGAGACAAATAATAGCTACAGTGTTTTTAAGAGAAAATTGTCCTAATGCTGAAAACAGTAAGGAGAAAAGTGTCTTTTCTTTCAAAACCAATTTGCCTTATTACTGGATTTGTAATTTAGGATTTTATTTTAAAAATTGTTTTTATTTTATTTGGGGTTGGTTTTGGTGGTTACTGAATGCTATCTCTCCCTACCAACACTCTGAAATTCAGCAGCAAGTTAGATTACCCTTTACTCTCCTTTGGAGAATAGTTGCTTCCTTTTTACTTTTTAAGATAATGGAGGAACTCTTTGAAGTGAAGCATTTCATTGGAATTAAGAATTCTGTGGGGTGACAGAGTGATTTCAGCCAGTGAGAGGTGAAAAGGAAAAAAATTGTTCATTTTATTCAAACAGTGTATTTTTTTCCTTGATACTTTTGGTGTTTTTTCCTAGTATTTGAAGCATGACTGCAAACAGGTAGTACAGAAAAACATTTCTATATTCACACAAGACTTCTCTTCTTGATTCCAAGTCCAAAGAGATTTGGATTGATGTTTAAACAACTCCAGACTTTGCAGCGCTGACTTAGCTTTAATATTTCTGTCACATTTCTCTACTTCTTCTGTTGTGTTGACTGGTATTTAAACTGTTATTAGAGGGTGTTATGCACTACACTCTAGCAGTCACATTTTACAAATTTAATGAAGACCAGGCAAGCTAAATTTCTAACGTGGCCTTTTGGGTTGAATGGAAGTTTCCATTTCTCCCAAAGTCCCAAGGTGAGGTAGCTTTACAATGTGCTGAAACTAAGCAGTGCTTGCTGAGGTTGGACCTGCTCCTCACCTCGCACCCAAGTGAGCCAAAAAGCAATGCCAGTTTGTCATCTTTTCCTATTTGTTCCTTTTCTTTTATTAGAGTTTAGTCTCATTGCATTTGTAATATTATGGGCCTAATAAAGAGAGCCATTTCCAGTTTCTTATTTGATAAAGGGGTATGGTAGGTAAAAATTTGGATTAATTTAAACAGGAAAAGAAGAGCAACCAGAATTATTTAAACAAGTGTGAATTATAGGAGTGTACTTTTCGGTAAAATACCAGCTAGCAGTGAAGGTAATATTGTGCCTGTACATTTCACTCTGTAAGTCTGCAGAATATGACGGGTACTTCTGAGGTTGCATTTGTATGTAAGGGAAAATAAATGTACAAAAATTGAGTATATCAGTTTGTGTACAATATGAAGCTCAGACCTGGCTGAGATCATTGCCGGACCACTCTCCA
>NW_010188585.1:0-1305 GCF_000695765.1 Mesitornis unicolor
CAAAGGGCCACGGCGGCTGCGCGCAAAGCACGCTGGGAGTTGTAGTCCTCCATCGGAGTTGTCCACCCTGTGTCTGGGAGCAGGAGGCCCAGAGAGGGGAGGCGGAGGAAGGTGTTAAAGGGTATTCCATGAAATGACGGAAGAAAACGGATGCCCCAGCATCATCCTTCTGTATTTCAGCAGGGTCCTGGCCTTTCGCTGCAGAGGCTGTGCCTGCCCTTGCTCACAGCCTGCTCCCTTTGCACAGAGGGGGCTCTGGTGCAGCACAGGAGCCTGCACTGTCAGCAGAGGTGTTGAGGGGGTTCTGGTTATGTGCTATGAAAAAAGTTGAAAAACACTGGTGTAAAGTCATCTCCATGTTTAATAAAAGAGAAGCAAATATCCTTTTTGAAAAGTAGAGCTCCCAACAGGAGCACTCCAACTTCACCCTTCATGCTGACTACCAGTTAAAAGCAAATAAAGTTGCATTTTGTCACCAATTGACTCTGTTTTCTAATGTCTCCAGAAAGTCAGAGTTTTGCTCTGAGTTTGCCATTTGCGCTGTTTGCACTGTCTCAGCTTTGCTTACGACCACAAATGTAACAGGTCATGGCGGGTTAATCATCAGTACGTTTCTAGAAGTTGGAGTCCCCCGGAACCTGGCGTGCCTCCTGACACAGCAGGCTGTTAAAATCCGGGTTGGTTCACAGATGACCTTTTGAACTGACAAAGGCCATCGTGCTGATTATCCAACAGGAAAATACAAGCCTTAAACCTTCCTTTCCCCTCAATTTAATCTGAACTTAGTAACCATGTGGGTTATACTTACGTTTTGACTATTGTCCTACTGCCCTAAAAGTTACCTAATATCACTTAAGACCATCGCTGACTTGTCATCCAGTTCCAAAGGTGTTTTTCCTATTTGTCCTAGCTGGGCTACATGAGGTAAGTACACCTCGTGTCAGCTGTCACTTCTAAAAAAGTCTAATTGTATTGCTAAATAACCTGCCTAGAAATTCTACATTCATTTAACACAAGCAGGATGTTCCTCATTGTGAAAAATAATAGAGGGGAAGACGCCTACAGGAATCCAGCATCTCAGTTAAACATACCAGATGGGGACTAAAGACACTCAAGTAATACTCAGATTTGTACTAGTGAATGTTATTATTTCTTTGATGGTAGAAAATTAGTAAGCCTTCCTGCATCGGGTGGTAAGTCTGTGTAAAGGAAAGCTGTGAATGGTTTTGCTGGGTATTTAGGCTGAAGTAAGCACAGAGTTTGCCAAGATACAGTCATCTCAAACAGAAGTGACTGGATCTCCTG
>NW_010188585.1:1336-6505 GCF_000695765.1 Mesitornis unicolor
TCCAGCGTGATCCTTGCAGCTGCTGCTACCATGGAAGAGAAGAAATGAAAGAAATAATGTTTTGTCAATCACACAAACACAGATTTTATAGCTATGTAAACAAGCATACATAGACTTTTTTATAGAAGAAAAGCACATAAGTAGATAAAAATTATGCATTTATGAAACATTTTGTTTCTTGCTCTGACAGGGCTAGAAAGTAAAAGTAGCCATCACCCATTTATCTCATAACAAAACTTTGACTCTCTTGAATGCAGTTCCACCAACCCGCCAAAGCCACACACTACAAATGCGAACTAACACGCTAGCAAACTCTGAAAGTGTTTACCAAATGAGAACAAAAAAAATCTCAAACATGAAACTTAAAAACTGTAGATAAGGCGGATTCTTTCTTAATAGTGAGATTTTACCAACCAAGAGTGGGAAGTCCTACTGACCGCAAGGCTGCTGTACAGTAAGAGTGGGTAGTTCAGCTCTGATTCTGTTTTGCTAAGAGGGCTCTGAGAGGATCTTCACTCCTACATCCCACATCACTGACACCGGGCTGGCTTAAAGTGCTGACATGGTAGGAATAGTTCTGGTAAAGCACAAATTTCCCCAAAAGGTTTTCCAGATTTCTGGCAGAACTCTGGAAATGTTTTCACATAAGTATTTATGGTACCATGCCACTAACCTTACAGCTGATGAAATTTGGACTGAAAACTCATTGGTTTTGCTTTTAATCTGCCAGGAAAGATACTTATAAAAATGTTCAGAAAGCAATTCTGGACTGCAAGTACATTTCTCCTTTAACAGCATCTGAATAGAACAAGAGTTTTGGTTGTGTTTTTTTAAGTAAGTCAAGGCCATTTTTAGCTGGGAGGAAATGGATGGACTGGAATCATGAACTAAGCTCACTTAGGACAGGTACCAGGGATCCAGATGTTATATACTGGTATAGTAAGTGAATGTGAATCAGTTGACTATTGGATTAAAATCCAGCTAGTGAACCACAGCGCCCCTGTAAGACTACAAATTCCATAGGGATTTTTTTTTAATAATGTCTTCTATTTCTTGGAATAACTGTGAACAAATGTTACTGCACATTTTCAAAGGGAAAGATAGAATGAATCCATAAACATGCCCCAGATGGGTGACTCTGGAAAGTAAAAGACAGAAAAGGATTTTATTCATTAAAGGAGGAATTTAAAATTATTTCATTCAGTACCAGTGTTTAAGAATGCAGGGGGCCAAGCCCACACTAGCTGTGTTAGATCCAGAGCTGACTAATACACTGCTATTGCGATACCCACAGGCTTATTCAGCCACTCAATACAGGTTTGCTCATGCAGTCACTTGTTTCAGGACATTTAAGGCATTAAAGTGCTTTGCCATATAAATCCCTTTGTATGTTTGCGTAGTATTTGCCAACACGATGCTTGAGTAGGTGAGAGAAAAGGCAATTTCTTCTCTCCTATCTCCGGTTTAGTGCTTAAAAGGATTTCACTGAGCCACTCTGTACCCAGGTGCATGGTCAGCTGCCCACAGCCCTGACATGGCAATGGGCTGCTTCTGTAAGATCAAGTTCTATTATATGGTGGATTCTTAATCCAGTTTTAAATAGTTGCTTAACATTAGTACCAGATTGCAGATTTTTGTGTAATTTTAAGCCTCTCTGACCTATTTTAAACATTTTAATGAATGCTAGTTCTTTGTAGTTGATAACTGTTAGCAAAACAAAATAAAAAATTCTGAAAAAACAAAAAGGTAGTATGTAAGGTAAAAAGGTTTTATGGTTAATGAAACAATGTGCTGAGCCTGGTCTTTCAACATCTTCTCCAGCAAGAAGATTAGATTTGTCAGCCTAGTAATGATGCCCGACTAGCTCCCTTGTAAAGGCAAACACCTGACATGGTTATCCCCCATGTTTGAAAAGAGGGAAGATTTAGTTCTTATTTTAGCAAAACTAATAAATTAACAAGGGAGTGACCTTAGCTATGAAATGATTCAAGTAAAAACAATGTTAATCTCTATTTTGGAAGGAAAATCAGAAGAGACTTGCATGAAGTGATCTTAATTCTGAAAGAAAGAGAATTAATGGCAGGCATATCATCACAGAGATAACCTGAGATTACACGAGTCTGGGAGCCAGAAGAATTCAGAGGTTTAGTTCCCTTACATCACTAGGGGGATATATACACATACATTTTGCGAGGGGGAAAACCTTATCCCTACAGCTTCGTATATGGTTTCTTCAGCTGTTCTGACAGATTCAACTACATTTGTCAGTGTTCAGGATACTGGGTTCCTATATTTTTCTTGGAATAGGTGGGCAAGTAGAGGGGAAAGGCTTGAGACAGCACTGGATAAAAACAGTGAACACGATGACCCTTTTTAGAGGAAGGCAGGGGAAGGTGAAAAGAGTGAGAACAAATGACCAATTTGTTCCATTTATGTATAGTTTTAGAGAGAAAAATCCATATGTATATATCTTGATAGAGAATATCTATATACTATACATATATTTGTATATATATTATTATTTATTGTTCATTGGCATTAATGCACCGATCTGGCTAAAAGATTTGCAGATAAGAGCCCCATTACATGCAGAGCTCCTCGGCACATAGTGGTTCCTAGTTAAGTTTTGTGTATATCACGTCAATAAACTGTAACTGTAGAACAATTAGAGGTTGCAGAAAGATCACTTATGAGAAAAGATTGAATAACCTGGGGCAATTTAGTACAGACAAGCAATGATCCAGGAGAGACACTTTAACATGACACATAACAGATTGCTGCAAGAGGAAGGTAAAAATATTTTCATGTCTCCAGAAAACAGAACAAGAAATAACAGTCTTGAAATGCAACAGGTAGATTAGAGACTGGAAAACATTTACAGTGCTAAGGTACTAAAGCACTGGCCAGGAATGACCCTTAGCAGTGAAGCCTACAGGCATGGCCATACAAACACAGTTTCTTCCAAGACTAAAAGAAGTTAGGTATTTTTTGTTGTTCCTTTCTCCTGTGGACCTTTTGAGGAAAGACCATAATCTCCCAGGAAATGCAATATTTCTATCAGGTCAGTTCTCCAGGCAGAGCTCTGCTGGGGAAGGAGGAGCTCACGTTTACTCTATGAGACTTTGTGTACATTTCTGTTCCAAAAAATAAATAAACAAGCAAAAGTATGAAAACATGCCAGAAGAAGTCAGTCACTGATTTCTGCATAATTGCAAAAGATGCATGCACAGCACTGGCACTCAATGGAAGAGTAAAGATATGACTGAAATGTACCTGGACATTTTCTTTATGATGGTAGTATAAATTTGGTGCAAGAATTTGGGGCACTCATATTGGTGTCAAAAGCAGGGGAATAGGAACACATACAGATATGTATGTTGAAGAAGGCAGAGCTTAGAGACATCTTGATCTAGGATCTGTCAGCACATAACAGTTTTATGTTTTTATCTGGGAAAGACTGAATAAGTATGCCAGAAAGTTTATGTGCCAGACAGTCTGGTCACTACATACACGTACAGAACAGCATCAGCTTCAAACCAAGAAATGCTTCCTCGAACATACGCTCGCACAGAGAGCTGAGAAAAGCCTCATCAGAAAAGCTAAATGCATTCAGTTTAGGGTTCAATTTTTACCCTACAGAAAACATGAAAACGACTCCTATCCCCTTGTGCATCTTTTCCTTTGGGAGTAGAACAAAGTAGGTGTGATGTGATAGCCTCAAGTATCCATATGATCAGGAAATTCAAGGGAAGGACAATGTGTACTAAAGAAAACAAGCAGAGAGAAGGGAAAAGGGACAAAGTCTAAAGGTGAAAAGATAACAAACACGTCCTTGCAGGCAGTGGCTTCCAAATAACCGTGAAAAGAAATGCTGATTATTATTCTGGGTATATACACCCAGATTCTCTGAACTTGACTTCTGTTGTCTTCTTTCTTCATCGCAGGCAATCGTGGGAATGCTCATATCTGAGTGACATACTTCCTAAACCTCGCTGCATGCATCCCCTTGATAATGACCCTTTTTTCCTGCACACAATTAATATTTATGTGATGTGTTTGCAGTAACATTGTGGATATCTGCACCTGGATTCCAAACAGCCAAACTACCCATTTCCACCATCAGGAAGAATGCTCTTTTCTCTCTTTTTTCGTTAAAATACACTTCCTCCTAGATTCAGGCTTGCCCAGTCAATCTACACATTTACATTTGCAGGATTAATCCATGCAATTCACATTTATGCTAGAAAATTGCCAAACTGGCCCCGTGAAAACTTTCCACTCAGCACTCACATCCCCAGCTGTGTTTGCCTTTTGTGCTGGCAGCCTGTTGAATTTTATGTCAGGCTCGTATCTGTTGCCCACCTTTTCAAAACTTCTCATAGCCTACACAGGCCATTTCAGTTGAGAGTGGTTACAAAGATCTCGGGCTTGCACTGGAGTTGCTGAGTTTTCACTAGCAGGAGTGTGTATGCAGAAGATAACTGTTTCCAAGTGAAAAACTCCTCCTAGAGACATGCTGCATGCAAACTTAGGTGCCTTCAGAATAGATAAGACCTTCAAAACTAGTTTTCCACAGTTCTACTGCCAAAAAGGAAAATATTTCTCTTTACTGAGAGCAAGAAAAAGAAAAATGATCTTCAATATCAAATCAGTAATTCCAAGAGGACTCTAATGTAATAGAGGTGAACAATAAAAGGGTTCAATTACTTTAAATATTTTTATTGAAAAATGTCTGTTTGCAAATATTCTCACACAAATGTTTTGCCTTGTCAAGCTTCAATAGGTATCAAAAATAGAAATGTCATTGGTCTTTCATTCTTTACATCAATTTGTGTCCTGGTGGTAGAGACAGTAGACCTTTACTCTTTTAGAGAATTATTCTGAGTATCTTTAGTTATTTTAAACACATAATGCATGAAAATGCATAAAGACAGACATATGGCTGAATGCAAATACACACTGAAATCCTCAAAAGGCATTTTACTCTCCAGACGTTGTTTTGTCAAAGTTGCTATTTTTAAAATGTCACTAGGCCCTTTTGGCCTCCTAACTTCGATAATTCTGGCACCATCTAGGAGGGCTGGCTTTGATTCTTGCTATAAGAATAATGTGCTAGTGTAGAGAGAGAAAAAAAGTCACAACGCCTGGAAGCATGAAACCAAGCACTGG
>NW_010188586.1:0-1312 GCF_000695765.1 Mesitornis unicolor
AGACAACGTCCACAGCCTTCCCCTCATCACCAAGCAAATCACCAGGCAAGACTTACCTGAACAGGCTTTTGCTGTCTTCTCCCACCCAATAGACCACAATTAGTACTGTTGTAAATCAAACTGCATAGGAGAACCTGTATGTGAGCGGGATAATTCATTTAAGACCAAATCTGAACAAGTTTTGAATCTTGCCGAAATGCAAAAATCAGCTGTGTGATTAACAAGCACAAAAGCTCATACGGGATACATAACCTCCTAGTCTGTGGAACAAACTTCCTTCAAGTGCACATTTTGAATAAAGCCATTGTGTGGGTTTTATACCTCTCCCCAGATCATCTATCGCTGGCCAGAGACGAGGAAACACAGACAGGGATTGCTGTAGCAAATCATTCCAATAGTCACTCCAACAATTTCAACAATAGTTACTCCAGCTCAGAGGCTAACAGGCAATTATGCTGTTGTGGAAACCAGCCTGAAACTAGGATAGTGTTAACACCAAAAATAAAGTGAGAATCAAAACTTATTAAACCTTGCGATACGTTAAAAATAATAACAAAAGAAATCTGAGACCAAATGGCATTTCCCTTCAAAGGGAGAGAAAATTAAAAGTGACTCAGCAACTATGAGTCAGGACAGGAAACTTGTCACGCAGCCAATGATTGTAGCTCTGTTGGAAGTGGGCACAAGGGCTTTGAATTACTGTCACTGGCGTGTTCATCATCACCAGTGCTGCCAAACACGACGTGTGACCTGTCTGCAGAGCCACATAGGACAAAGTCACCATGAAGAGCTTGAGAAAGTCAGATGTTCCTCCAGAGGAGTTATGAAAAGGAAGCTTAACTGCTCAAACAGACCACAAAAATAAGGCGGGTTAAGCCAGCACAGCTGGGGCTTTTGCAGGTCACACGGTTAAACAGAAAAACAGCAAAAGTTTGTGGGCAGAGCTTTTTTTAGAAGGGATTGCACTGGAAGGCTGGGCGATGACCTGTTCCTGTCTCAGATGCTGGTCTCAAAGCAGTGCTGTGCTCCTGCCCACTCACAAGGAGCTGATATAAAGCAGCTGTCCCCAAACGGCAGGCAAAGGGTACCCTAAGCCCTCCTGTCCTTTTGAGTCTGAACAAAAAGGACTTGAACTGCAGGACATCTTGTCCAACGAACTGACAGCTGAGTCATCCCAGCTCCCTTTCAGTAGAGCCATGGCTTGGTACTGCCAAAAAACTCATGAAATCAGGGCTGGGAGCAGCACCCTGACACCCACTGGAGCTTGGGGTACCCAGTGCAGCTCAGACCCTGCCCCAGTGCCCATTCCTGC
>NW_010188586.1:1343-9596 GCF_000695765.1 Mesitornis unicolor
AGGTCTTTTCTGCCTCTGCATCCTGGGGGCATTCCAAGGGAAATCTCCACTGGAGCTTTGCTCAACCTCAGCTGATATCCAAGCTGCTCATTACACAAATCATGGGAAGCTGAGCTGTGCTGAGGGAAGCCACCTCCGATGCCAGTCATCAAGACTAAGTCAAGCTGACAGTTGGGCTTCCACCCACAGAAATCCTTGGCAAAATATTCCCTCCTCATGATCTCCATTTACTAGAAATCATGGGATCCAAGCTGGGAAAGGCTATCAAGTAAACTCATGAGTGGTTAGCAAACCTTGTACTGCTCTTTTGGAGCAAAAGCCAGGAGATCACTGTCTAGATAGAATAATTCATAAAGTCTTACTACAGAGATCACATAAGCCCTGCAACCTTTAATAAAGCAATTGTAATTACAGAGGATTATTATTTTTCAAATCAAATGTTTCAAGTACCAGGTATATAAAAACACAGTTGCACAAGCTGCCAAAAAGAAATCAAGCAAAATATGTAACTCTTCCAGTAATTAACATACATTAGGGATAATTTGCATGCAATCACTCATCAGATCTAGAAATGCCAACCCTGAAGCACTGCCCAGTTTGTCCTTTAGGCATACTAGCCTTGCTCATATCCTTATACCAAAAGGTATGTCAAACCTTATATCCAAAGCCCTCAAAACACAAGCAGGAAGACAAAGTACCTGCTGCCACAGGAGGATCCTTGTTGGGCATGTAGCAGCCTCCTCACAGAGCACAGCAGCAGAAGCTACAAAGCAAAACCTGTATCTGAGCTCTATTAATTAGCTGATATATTGTGAGTGTGTTCCAATCTTCCTTTTCTCTTCAAAGGTGGTCCAGATCATCCCTTTGGTAGAATCCTTCCAGGAAGCAAAGCCTCCCTTGCAGGGTTTCCCCACCACCCCTGAAGCGGTTTCCCAGGGCCCTCAGCCCTGCTCATCCCATCAGGACCACCACCGCCCACAGAGCTCCAGACCCGCAGATCGGGCCCACAGTCCCCAGTTAACCAGTTCAGCATGACTGCTGGGGTCTCTCTGCGAGTAAAGCCAGATGCATTGGGCTGGATCCAACCTGGAAGGGCCAACCTGAGCCCAGCCCAGCCCCTGATCGAGGCTGGAAAGGTCTGTCACAGATAACTACTTCTGCAACTGCCCTAGAAAATACTTTTGAGGTTGTGTAATGGATATCCAAATACCAGGGAGATGAAATCCATCTGCCAGGGTTTCTCATAGAAGAATTGTGCACTATAGAAACTGTACATATTGCTCCTAGCCAGAACTGTTATTTTGTATGGGCCACACCACATGGATATTTTTATTACTACACTTCATAAAATATTTCTGAAGCTTCCTGGGAGATACTGTTTCACATGCCACCAAAACACAAGGCTTGCTCCAAGCACCTCCTGACACATATGCAGAGAAGAAGAAGAAGAAAAAAAACATCTAAAGTGATATCTTCCATGCATTGCAGAGATGAGAACCGTGACTTGTGTTGGATGGGACCATTACCAGAGTTTTTTACTCTTGCAGAGCTTTCCCAGAAAACCACACACACGCTCCATCAGGGGATTTTCTTGGATCTCACAACCTGTGTAGGACAGTTTCCCACACAAGGTTCCAAATAGACCCTGCCAACAACACGGTCTCCTTTGCTACCCAATAGCCCCCACCTACAGTCATTCTGTCACTATTGTAGCCAAAGGGGAACCAGAAAGGGCTCTCTGGGTGGAAAAAACCATACTTCAGTGTGCCCAAAAAGTTCTTACGGGTAATCAACCCTCTCTGCTCTCTCTTCTCCTCATCCTGTGATTTTCACTCCTAGTCCTGCAATAGTTGTACAACAACAGAGGAGATCCCCATTACCTCAGCTCCCACTCCTTGTTCCAGCCCAGGCTGCTGGCATGGACATTGCTCACCAATGTGGTTTCATATCATGGATCACAGCATCTCCAGCAAGTGGTGTTTGTGTCCCAGCTCCAGACCTGGAGCATCACACACACCAGCAGTGCAAAGGCCAGCAGCAATGGGGTGAACCCAGCAGCTTCAGCTGGCAGCTGAGGAAAAGCACTTTAAAATTCTTTTTTTTAAAAAGGAGTATTTTAAATAAATGCAGAGCAATGGATGTGCTCAGGAGTGCTGCTATTAGGCAGCAGCTTGAAGAAAAATGATGTCTGTTGAAAAAGCATTTTAAGTGGTGCTTGTTTATTCACTGATTTTGTAGGTGATTGTCAGCTTGGCATGGGTTAGCGAGGAGTATCAGAGCTCTGCAAAAATGACTTTTAAGTCTCATACTGTGGGAAAAGAATAGCTGGCTAATCATGCAATGACTTTTAAACCATACTTAGCAGGGGATATTAATATGAAGATATTCCCCAACTTTTAAATTGCTGTTATTGATTGCATCTGTGTAACAAGGATAGAGAGGATTTCAATTTGAGCATTAACCCAATTGCTGAAATAATTGAAGATGAAAACACTTCCCCAAGTCAGTTACCTTTTGGTTCTTTAGAAATGTTTACTTTGAAACACCTTATCAGACTAAGATCCTTAAACAAAACATCCCAAATTCCTCCTTCATATTTCAGTCTAGTGGATATTTCCTCGATGATTTCTTTGTAAACTTATTACAAGTGTCTCACACATAAGAGTACAGATCAAATATCTAAGTCTGAGAAGTTGTTAGTTTTGTGAACTTTAATTGAAATTTTTGCCACTGAAAATCTGAAAGGCTTCAGACAGGATCTAAATATGGAAAAAAAATCATCTACAATTACTGCATTTCCTTAGGAGCCAAAGGAAGACTAAGACAGACCAGTGTGAAAAGAAATAATCATCATAAGCATAGGCATGCAAAATGTCTTTGGTCTGTTATTAAATGATTATTTAATTTTAATCCTTACAATGTCATAGAACAAATTACGAGGAGGACAGGGTCATTGTCCCATTGTGCTGCCAGCACAGCTCATAACTCCCTCCCGGATCCCAGTGCAGATATTAGGAAAGAAGAGACTTATCTTTGCAAGCGTACAAATGGGGGGAGGGGGGGGTGAAAAAAAAAGTGATTATCCATGCCTCTGAAATAGAAGCACAGATTTATCAAGCCCTTCTTCTAAGAATGCATTTGCCAGAGAGCCATAATGCCTTGAGATTAATTATTCTGAATAAAAATCATGGAAGATGACACTAATCAGTACTGATTCCCTGTTCAGTCGCTGTCCTGGTCTTATTTCTTGCTCCTGCCTCAGATCCTCTTGCCTTCTCCTTTGCTTTCCTTTCACCTGGAGCCTAATCCACAAAATAGAAGCACTTACAAACAATTTCTAACTTCCTGTTTTATCCAAGTTCCCCTCTAATAAAGAACTTGAAAATAGCACACTCCAAAATTATCACTTCCTTCTCTGCTTTTCTTGGTCTGACATGGGTGCTACAAAGCTCTAAAACTTTAATGTTTGAGAAAGCAGGTGGCCACAGATGTGCAAAGCATCCCTCAGCCCATGGGAGCCTGGGGCAGGAGGAACAGGCAGCTATGGGGCAGGAAGCATCACAGCCCCAAACAGCCTCCTCAAGCAGGTGCTGGGTGGAGCAATTCAACGCACCCTATTCAACCACACAACCCTATTCAAAATTGGCCATAGCTTTCCCCAGTCGCATTTATGCAAACCACAGGCTTTAGGAAGATGACCAAGACCAGAAGATTCATGACTTTCCATGCAGTATTGACCAGTTTGGATTATACAGGGTTTTTTAAGGTTTTTGTTTGTTTATTTGTTTTGGGGTTTTTGTTTTGTTGGTTGTTGTTGTTTTTTTTAAGTAGCCTTCCCAAAAGTTCTGCCAATATTTAGGGGTGGAGGAGATGTGTCTTGAGGATGGAGGTGTTTAAGATAAGAGCGAAGATTTGAGCAGCTTTTTTGCTCGAGACTTTGCATACACAATCAGTAGCCAGGGGATAATTTATTGACAAAAATTTGTGGCAGATCAGACAAGGTGTTTGTGAGATATGGGACTTTGAAAAATGAGGTGCAATTCAGCCTTTGAAATATTCCTCTAACAATTTATCGTAGAGCCATATCTCAAAACCTACCTGGCCTAGAAACTTCAAGTTTGTTTTATTCAAGAGTCCTTGGTTAGATTCAGTGCACAGGAATACTTCAGATAAGGTCAGAGCCTTATTTACTATAGGCTTCCTCCCCAGTCTTCATTTCTTTCCTTCTTTAAGGCATTAAACATTCCTTCAGTCTGGAAATAGACTGTAAGACAGGCTTCGCCAGGATTTTGGCAGGGGTTAGTTGCTGCGTGGGGACATGGACTCAGTCACACTAGCAACACTGTTAAGCTCAATCAGCTGTAGGAGCTCAAGTTGCAGAAGATGAATACTCCCTTGCCAACCAGCCACTGGAATATGCACACACTGGTACTTGAGTGACTCTTGCTGGAGCAACAGAGACATCGGTATAGACCAATTGTGTAAACTATGAAGCCAAAATCACTCATGTTTGGAGACTGCACTCATCAGCCTCCCTGCACAACAGCAACAGAGGGGCTCCCCAGAACAAGAGATTTACAGACAAATCTCACACCAATATAAGGGAAAGATGAAGAAATGTTGGGTGCAACATTTGTTATCAGTTTGTTTTCTGTGCACCTTGACTCAAATGCTCAATTCCAGCTTCATCTCGAAAGTGTCTAAGATCGACGCATCAGTGAGTCTGCTGCAGCCAGTGTTCAGAGATCTTTGCTAACTCAGATACTCTGGTTACATTCAGGGTGCATCTAGCTAGGAAAAGTTATCAGCATAAACAGAGAGCATCAGTTCAGCTTTGGGATTACAGAGCGGGGCAGGTTTCACCCACAGCAGGAAAGGAAGCAGAGAGTAGAGTTTCCACAGTTTCATTTGATCACAGTTATTTTAAGAAGAACAAAAACACAAAGCCTGCAACTGTTGAAAGCATAACTTCATCCCAGGCTTATGGATATTAATTTAGCTCATTACTGCCTTTTGGGGAAAAAAAAAAAGAGAACTCAGAAGTTCTACAAATTTTCCTCATAGCATGACATCTCCACTTGGTTTCTAACATTTAACCAGACACTTTATCTCAGCTCACCTCTCTAGTATCAGTGCTGGTTTCTGGCAGATAAAAGGCACTCAAGGTTCCTGGGCAGCAAAAGAAGGAAAAGACAGCTAGCTCCTCAGTGCATCAGAAGACATCATCCAGCTTCCCCAGTCAATACTTTAGCTGAGAACCAGAGCTCCAGACTCCTCACCCCCATCATTAACATCCAGCCCCTCTTCTCTGACCCTTTTCATAGCCTACTGCTGGATCACTTCATCCTCTGCCCACCTGTATTTGCCCTGGCCCAGCATTCACTGTAAATTGCTAGTTGTGGCAGATGGATTCAATGTCTTTTGCCCTCATAATTTCAATAATCAGGTAGGCTTTTCACCTGTCAGCTACCTTGACAAGCAAATTGACATTGCAAATAAGGAAAAAACCAGCAAGGAGGCGGCCAAGGGAGTGGAATGACAAACCTCTTCCTATCTTGCACCAGATGAGTGTTGCAAATTGGCAGCAGCGGTAGGGGAGTCACTTGGGGTTACCATGCGATGATCTGAGTATTAACAAGCATCCTTGCATTGTTTTCATCCATAATGTATAATTAACCCCTCGGAGCCAAAGAGTCTGGCACTGTCATTGTTAGGGCTGATGTAAAAGGCGGCATGGCAAGTTGCACTGGGAATTCCTAACAGCCCACCATCAAAGGTTTAATCATATGCAATTTATGCCTTCACAGTTTATTCTGTACTGGAGCTTGCTGGAACCTCTCCTGTTATCATGCACCGACATGCAACAAATCTGTGTAATCTCCAGTTGAGTGCATTGTCTCGCAAGTGCCCTTTCCCCATAGGAAAAAAAAATGCGGTAAGAAGATATTTTTAAACAGTCTAGACTGTAAATTGAATAGAAGGAGGCAGAGGCTAAGAACGAAAGATATGAATGTAGCTCCTTTTACACAGGAGAGCACATATAACTTACTTTAACTCTTGCAGCAATTTTGGAGCACCCAGAGGGAAACCTGAATGCAGAGGTTTAACTTTTCTGGGTTCTGAAATGCTTCTGCTAAATATGTATATAGCATTTTTCCCAAATGCTATTTCTTAATACTCGATATGCACATTGTGCTAGCAGGTAAACAGATTAGGTAACAGCAGAGAAACATTAAGACACATAGTCCATAGCAGTGGGCTGTCCAAGGGAAACTGCTGGGACTCTGTTTTTATAGTGCTGCTGTGCTGTGCTGCCCCGAGTGCAGACCCCAATGCTTCCTTTGGTGTTTTTGGCAGGACTTTGCCTCTGTTGGTTGGTTCATTGATGACTTTCTTGCCTCCATTGTGTGTTGAGTGTCGATTGGGTACATACAAATTTCAGCTGGTCTGCAGACAGGAAAAGTAATTTCTCTCCGGGGTTCGGCGCTGGTTCTAATACTGGTCCATCCTTATGCACAAGACTGATGAATTGAGCCTGGGGAAAGTAATTAATTCAGCCAAAAGTCCTTCATATTTGAAGAAATAACAGATTAACAACAGATTAATAACAATAACAGATTCCAACTACGTATGGACATCACCCTCTGACTCTTTTTTGCACTGGTAATGTCCCTTTAAAAGACAAGACAAAAACTCCCCAGAAAAATCCCAGGATCCAAGATTCACATAATCAGCTAAATCAAGATGTTGGGATTTAAATATTTTTTAATAGAAGAATTATAGAAAAATCTCACAGAGCTTGCAGTCTGGTTAGCAGCAAACTACGGGAAACCAAAATATCTTTAGTTCCAAATCCAGAAGTTAATTAGCCAAAATTACTTTATTGGTTTAAAACAGCCTGCTGAGACACCTGCACCCAAGACAGCCCTGCCTAGGCCTCCACAGAGAGCAGGCAGACAACAAGAAGGAAAAATGCACTGTTATGTTACAGGTACAAGACAATTAAGTGACTTGCTTTAAATCACAAGCAGTATATAATAGAAGCGGGGATTGAATTTAGATCATGTAAACCGCCATCCAAGATTATTGGCTTAAAGCTGGCACTCAGAGCCAGAGAAAAAGCACAGAAAAGTCACCCAGAAGTCACAGCATTGGAAACAACAGGACGGCTCCCAGGTAACACATGTAAATAGCTCTTCATTGCAAAACATAGCAGGGTGTGTTTCACATTATCACCTTTCAAAGGTAAGGTCTCAGTACAGATGGGGATGCTCCTAAATAAAGAGGATTTGCTGACACTTGCTCTGCAGCGAGCACCAAGCGGGGAGTTTATCTTTGCTGTAGCGATGTGACTGGAGGAGTGGGACCACGTTATCTCTGTTCAGGCCTTGGAGTGACACAGTTGTTCCTCCAGCAATGACTGCGAGAGATAGCAGGATCGCACGGCATAACATCTGCTGTGGGAAATGTCTTCTCAGGGGATGACTCAGCTCTTCTGCTTTCCAATCTGCAGAGGAAAAAGGAAGACATTTCAGATTAGACCTTTAAAGGTTAATATGTGGAGAAACCACTGATGCACCATGGACTACTTCCCACCATGTGTTTGTCCTGGGCAGGTTAAGGAAAGTGCTCCCCTCTGGGTGCCCTTTAGTGTGGGTTGAACAAATGCCCATCAGAAAAGGGCTGGGTATGAAATTCCTCCTGTCTCAGAAGAGTGGGGCAGGCTAAAGAACCTCTCCAGGCTTCCTCCAACCTCACACCTCAGCAAAGATTAGAGCACAAGTCCATCACAACTATTACAAAAAAACATGCGAAAAAGGCAGCAGCTGGCAAGACCTTGGGGGGCTGGGTACAAACTCTGATGATGGTTCATTTGGGGTGTATGCTTTCTTTTCAACATCTGTTCCAATTTAAAAATAGAAGAAAAATTCAGAGCTGGGCTAAACGTGAGCATCCCAAAGGGAAAGGTTTGCAAAGTACTTCTCCAACCTCTGTCCCATCCCATGTGCAGGGCTGAGAGCAGCTGCCCCAGTGTGGGGAGCACTGAAGAGATCATCCGTCAGACAGATCCAGAGGAGAAAGAGAGCTGTTGCGTCCTGCAGCCCTGCTGGATTTTTGGCAGCCAGAGTAAAGGTGTCTTGAGATTACAGAAACTCATCAACAGTGTTGAATGCTTGTGGTACAAAAAAAGTTGCAAAGAATCCAGCCAAACAGGCATATTTCCTTGATGTGGGGATTGAATGTACCCTCAGC
>NW_010188587.1:0-25817 GCF_000695765.1 Mesitornis unicolor
TGGAGAATGGCTTGAGAGCAGTCCTGAGAAGTACTTGGGGGTGTCAGTTAATGGAAAACTCAACATGAGCCAGCAGTTTGCACTTGCAGCCCAGAAGGCCAACCACATCCTGGGCTGCATCAAAAGAAGTGTAGCCAGAAGGTCGAGGGAGGTGATTCTGCCTCTCTACTCTGCTTTTGTGAGATCCCACCTGGAGTACTGTGACCAGCTTTGGAGTCCCCAATACAGAGAGGACATTGAAGTGCTGGAGTGTGTGCAGAGGAGCACCATGAAGATGATCAGAAGGCTGGAGCACCTCTCCTATGAGGACCAGCTGAGAGATTTAGGGCTTTTCAGCCTGGAGAAGAGAAGACTCCAGGAGGACCTTATTGAAGTCTTCCAGTTCCTGAAGGGGTCCTATAGGAAAGCTGGGGAGGGACTTTTAACAAGGGCAGGTAGCAGTAGAACAAGGGGAATGGTTTTAAACTGGAAGAGGGGAGATTTAGACTGGATATTAGGAAGAAATTCTTTACTATGAGGGTGGTGAGGCCCTGGCACAGGTTGCCCAGGGAGGGTGTCAGGTTGCCCAGGGAAGCTGTGGATGCCCCCTCCCTGGAAGTGTTCAAGGCCATGTTGGATGGGGCTTTGAGCAACCTGGTCTGGTGGGAGGTGTCCCTGCCCACGGCAGAGGGGTTGGACATAGGTGATTTTTAAGGTCCATTCCAACCCAAACCATTCTGTGATTCTATGAGATGCAGCTTTTGAAAGAGCTGAAAGAACTGCTGATGCCAAAATGAACTTCTGCACAGACAGACTGGATGGGGTGAGTTTGACTGCAGTAGTGTTTGTTGTTTCTGGGCTTCAGAAGCAAGTCTGAAATAACAGTGTGGGGGAGGGGGAAGGTGTATTTGTAACTGAAAGATTAAACTTGTTCCTGTAGAGCTGAGGAGCCAACTCATGCTTCAACATTTCAGAACATCTCTTCAGAAGGAACAGGCAGATCCTGTCACTTCGGAAGGGTTGAAGATTTAAATGGTGGAAGCATCTTGGAAAACAGCTAGCGTTCAAGACTTATCCTCTTCCTAATTTGTAGGTTAAAAAAATGTTTGGTGCCTTTTTAACATTTACTCTTCACATGTTCTATGTTTTTTGATGAAGTGGAGAGAGGAAAATAGAGGTGCAAGCTTTACTCGGAATGCATATTTCTTTTGTTGCCCCTTTACATGGGAATAATGGTCCAGATTCTTCACTGGTGGAGAAAACTCTAGATGAATTTAATGAAGCTATTCTCACTAGGTGACCCAGAGAAAGTGAGATCTGTAGCCGTGCCTTAAATGTTTTCTGTTGCGGGAATTGCAGGGGTTTTTTGCAGAAACCTGCTTTCCATTGGGTTTTTTACCTGACCACTCAGAATTATGAAAACAGCCTTTTCAGAAGCAGATGCTGATTGCTTTTTTGAAACCGTAGGACCAGACTCTCTTGTGAAATCAAGCACAGATATATGTGAGATAACTGGATTTATGCAATTCTACTCAACTCCAAAGGCTGTCCTAACTGTTTGCATGTCTCTCTTTTCCAGCAGAGTAAAGCTTGTGATGAAATATTAGGATAGACAAGAAGACAGACAGGTTGGCCTCTGCTAAGCAGTGTTTCAGCTCAGCTTGCATAAATGCAATGGTCATATCATGCAAACTGCTCTGGCAATACCTGCACTGCTTCCTCTCTGCTAAGTTGCTTTTCAGTTTTCCTCCCCCATATGAGGGGTTTCTGCAAGACAAAGCCAAGTGGTGCAAAGAGAATGACTCTGTTTCACCCAGCTGCTGGCTTCTTTGCCCCACACAGCTCCTTATGGTCACAAGCAAGGAATAAGCACACTGCAGCTCATAGTGGCACTTCTTACAGGGGTTGTAAGCATTATTATGGAAAGCACGTCATTCCGTAACACAGGAATGCTTAGCCTGTCCACTTTGACTGGTGGTTTCCTTTGGGCTTGTTGCACTAGGACTAAAAGTTGGCAAAGAACGGGAGCATCTTTGGTTTTGTCTATGTTCCTTATATTAAGCACAAGAAACAGGAGAAGTGTATTTGGATTATACAAATAGGGGTATATATATGGTAGGCAGGAGGGCTATGCTCCTCATGCATAGTGGTATTCACAAGTGGTATCACAGTCTTTAGCCCAGTGATGTGCACTAGCACAGGTCTTTTCCTTCTGTGTGTAGAGCTTCTAGCATAGTAAAATACTCTTTCAGAAACCACCACAGTACAAGTATGAAATGGATAATAATATATGTTGTTTAGTCCTTCTCCTGCAGACTTTGGTCTATTTTGATAGAGTTATATGTAAGATGAGCCATTTAAATAGCTTTTCAGCTCTCTGTTTGTCACACTGTTGGCAGAGCAATACATAGTTCATGCATAAGTTCATAACATGGCTTTTTTTCCCCATATCCAGTTATTTGTTTACAGAGATTGACTCTGTTATTCAGGATTAACAGGCAACCACTAAATGATTTTATGAATACCATGGGAGCTCAGTTGTTGTTGGGATAAAAGGAGGGTGCGCTCTGTGGTATTTGTTTGTGGTTAACCCTTTAAATAAAGGAGTAATTGTAAGAGCAGCTTAATTTCATGGGAGTTTGAAGAACAGCATGTTTTCAGTCTCTCAGGTACTTGTTGTGAGAAGTCTGGAAGGCAGATCTTTGTGTACAGTGCCCTGTAATGACATGGGTGTCAGGACCAGGAGGCCACACCTGACATCCTTGGCTGTAAATGAACACATCCTGCTCTTGGGATCTACAATGCCTCCCTCTCAACAGTGAGAGGCTGTATCAATCTTTCTATTGCTTGACCACCTCTAGAGGGTGACAAATGGCCACAATGTAGGTTATTACCATGACTTTGTCATGAGACACTCTGTCATTAGACTTTGTCAAAAAGCTATATGGCAACTTTGTCATAAGTCTATTTTATCAGCACTCTTCTGGCACTCCTTTGCAGACTCTGATAGTAGGGAAGCTGTGGAGCAGTATGATGAAGGTGAGCAGCAAATGATCGTTTACTGTTTCCCCCTAATACAGGAACTGAAGAGCATCAAATGAAATCAACGCTTTCCATGTAATTGGAATGTGGCACTCCTTGTACAGGGCATTTTTGATGCTAACACTTCACACACAACCTCTAGAAAGTCCTTGCATTGCAGATGTTTGGAAGTGAGGATGATCTATTGAGGCAAACAAGCTTCCCCTGTACTTTTGTTCTCCTCTAGGTCACAGTAAGGCACTGGGTTTTCGATAGAATGACCTTTGTTCTGGCTTGCTATGATAATTCTCCTGTTGGGATGCACTGTAATGAAACGAAACATAGCATTTTGCAAGAATCAAATGGATTTGTTTGGTATGATTGACACAGACTTGGAAATCATATGAGGGCTTTGCAGCAGCATAGCCATATGCAGTGCAGTTCTTGGAGTCAGAAAGAGGAGGTGAACACCAGGTATGGAAATGCGGCATGAAACTACCTCCACCACTTAGATCATCAGTGGACATTTTAAATAAGCAGAGGATGAAATGTAACTGCTTTTTCTCCACATAACGATGGCAAAAATTTTAAGTAAAATACCCTTTTCTATATGTAGAATTAACAGTTCTAGCAAAAGCTTTACATTTCTGGAAAACAGAAGAGGGTTTCTATCGGGCAGGCAAGTGAACTATAGTAACGCTAAATGGTCAAAATGATCAGTGGTGCAGGGGAAATGATGTGATGTGGAGACTTGAGTGCAGTGCAAGAGACTTGTATTCATGCATCAGCCATGAATAACCTGAGCATCCACTCCCAATATAAAGATATCCAAAAGCATATTTCCTGGATTACTATATTATATGACCAAAATTGAAGGAGATATTCTTTTTATATAGGAAAGTTAAGGTAGGATTTAGAATTTTATATCAGAAATTGTTAAGCACAATGCCACCCAGACACAGCCACTTTGTTGGCATTGTCTACATATTTATTTTTCTTTTGCAAGGGATTGGTTATGATACAATTATGTATTATGGAGCTATTGTTGCATACAGAATGTGAGAGGGGAGAATGTTTCATAGGAGGCACAGAAATGAAAAAAAAACTTTAAAAATTGAAACCATCAGAACAGCCAGGCTGAATAATACCAGCTGAGGACCTGACTCATTTTGTGATGTCAGTGGCACACCAGATGCATACACATGTATTGTGCTGACTGCCCTGTGGGAGTAGCTGAAAGAAAGAAAAAAGATGTTTCTAGAACAATACTGGCATAAGGCATGTATTATAATACTAACCCCCCTGATGTGTTATGGTTTTAGAGTAATTGTGTGGGTGTTTGGTGTTTGAAGGAGAAAGGAGATATACTGCAATGAATCACCTCTTCTTCCCCTCCTAGCTTTTGCAACACAGGCAACATCATTGGTACTTCAAAGCTTTCTCACTGTACCACAGAGGTGTACGTTGCCCTTTTAAGGTCACATGGGACCATTTTGCTTCACTTGACATAATCCAGTCCAGCAAACCCTGCCCAAGAGAGATGTGTCCTGACTGCCCAGGGTGCACCAGCTGTCCCTCAGCTCCCTAGCTCTTCCTGCATCCACTTGCTCTCCCCTCCAGCACCAGCAGCTGACTCCGATGTTCCTTTCCTTTGTTCTTTAGAGGTTTTTGCCCTCTGCAAAGGGTAAAAGAGCAACCCACTTCAGTCCTAACTATTCAAGAGTTAAACCTGCACTGACAGAATTTCTCTGTCGGGTGGTCGGATACAAGTGCATGGGGTTTTTTCCCCCCACTGATCTCTCTGGAGCTGAAATCTTGGCCACAGGGAAAGTCAAGGGAAGGTTTCCATTAAGTCTAACAGGGATAAAGCCTTAGCTGATGAGGCAAACACATAAGTGATGTATTCCATTTCTTCTCTACATGATTAATATGGGGAACCAAATGTCTGTATCAAATTCAGTGTCTGTTGTTGTTATGCCAAGTTTCAGGGCTCAGACAGCTGGCAACCAGTGTGGAATTTCTTTGGAAACACAAACCAATCGCAAACGGCCCTAATTCTTTTACTACCTTTTTCCTTTTTCTTAGCTATTTTTATGTCTCCTTTTATTCATTCCTATTATATTTGCAAGGGGTTTTTCACAATCATTTAAAAAACATTGTTGGTTTGTACCATGGAGAAGATAAAGCCCTGTTTGGCTGAGGCAGCCGCCCCAACTGAGGAGCTGTTGGGGATCCCACTGCACCTCACTGCCTGGCCCTTCAAAAGGAAGCTCTGATGCAACATTTCTGTGGCCAGAGAGCAAAATGAGTCCCATGGGAACAGCTTCATTTCCTTTGATGTTTGATGGATTTGGCTGTTCAGCATCTCTTGATTCACCAGTCTGGCAGAGCCGGGATGCCTGCAAAGCAGGTCAAGGCTATTATAATTTCACTGTGAAACAAACACATTTTTGGATGCTGTTTCATAACAGCAGCCGAGCATTTCCCCTGCCCTGCAGAGAGGCTGGCCCCAGCAGCACACAGCAGCGAAGAGGTGAAACCCTGGCTCAGCACTTTCTGGTGGCCAGCTCTGTCGAGGCAGTGTCCTTGCTGCGGCTGTGGAAGTGAGAAATAAACTGGAACTCTCTGCTGCAGAGTGGACAGCTGTGTGATGCAAGGAAGTTTGCAGCTTGTTGGATGGTGCTGCTGTATCTGGGTCAGAAACCTTGCACAGGAGCACTGGCTTGGATGGCCGGAGAGTTGCTGGCTCCAGGGTGTACTCAGGGCCTCAGAGGAGCGTTCCAGAGGTTTGCAGCTGTTATCTCTTGCTAGAGAGGGGAGGGGCCTGTGGGAGCTTGACAAAACCCCCTCTCAAGCCCACTGCAGCAGCCACTGGGGCTGCTGTGAGCCCAAACCCAGCTGCCAGCTCTGCAGAGCCGGAGCCTTCCCCGGGGCCGCTGGAGTAACTTCTTTTTGCTGTGCAGTGGTGTCCAGATAACCTCCCCATGGTATGTCTGCATGTCTGTGTATACATATATCTGCACATATGTATGTGTACACACACACACACGTATATGTATATCTCTATCTTCCTTTGAGATCCTGAATTGTAGTTTGGTATGAAAAATCTCTGAGCCTATATTAGACTTCTGTATTTTTAACCTCTCTTGACATTTCCTGAATCTGCACTGCCTGTGTGTTCCCAGCTCTCTGAACAATACTGGTGATGAAGAAAGAGATCAAATACAGACACAGTTTCTGCTGAGCTTAGGTGGAAAGCAGTTATGCTCGCTTTATTTCCCGGAACTGGACATTGCTATAGGCTTATTTTGGGCTAAAGTAACCTCAATAAGCAGTGTTGATTGTCAGGAGCAGGGGATTTAGGGCTCAAATGAATGTTGCATTGAGAGAAGTGTTCAGTAAGGATAAATATGGTGGTACCTGAGTCTGCAGGAGGTTGGTCAGCTGCTTGCAAGTGGCTGCTGTCTGCAGGAGGACACTGTGAGGGTGACAGAGCACTGGACCAGGCTGCCCAGAGAGGTTGTGGAGCCTCCTTTTCTGGAGGCATTCAAGACCCGCCTGGATGCATTCCTGTGTGACCTGGTCTAGGTGATCCTGCTCTGGCAGGGGGGTTGGACTGGGTGATCTTTTGAGGTCTCTTCCAACTCCTAATATTCTGTGCTGGTGCTGGTTCTGCGTGCATTGAAGGACAGTGTTGGTCCCCCAGTTTAGCTCACGTATCCCCATGCAATGGACTGCCTGAGTATAATTTTGTAATGATCGCTCTTCTTTCCTGCTTCCCTCCTCATCCTACGTGGTTAATTGGCTTCAGTTAGAAGCCTCAGGACATAAGAGCAAAATGCAAGCATGCCATACATTGGAACTAATAAAAAGAGTTGATTATCTTTAATAGTGGGAGCTGTCGAGCTGAATGAAGTGAGATAGCAGCTTAGAGTGTATTTACGCTCTGTTTACAACTTTTTACAGTTTTTAACTATTTACAACTATTCCCTTTCAGGAGAGCTGGTGCGAACCAGTACTCCCTCACCCATTTCAAAAATCAATGAAAATTCTCAACTGTGATTTTGTTGCTGTTTCACTTAATCTTTAAACTTTACCTGTTGGATAAGCCAGGAATCCGCAAACCAAAACAATTTGGAAGTGTTGGAATGAAAGCCAAAATCCTGATCCTTAGTTTTGAGACATATATTGCACTGTAGCACTGGCTGGTTTTGGTGCTTGGGGGTTTGTAGCACAAGACTCTGGTCAGCGTGCCTGCTGAGATGCCACGTTGCTGCAGAATCCCAGGGCAGCCCCCTTGATGATTTGCATGAGCACTTATTGCTGAGTCATCTCTAGTTATGTTTTTCTTGGGTTGGAGAATTAGGCTGTGATCTTGCTGGGTTTTTTCCTTTCACCTGAAAGTGCGAGGTCCTGAAAGACAAGTAAAGGCCATTTGGTCACCTTCCACACACCCTCCAGGACCTCCACCACAAGGACTGGTTTCACCTTGGTGGCCCTCCCCACTGTGTTGCAAGTGCAGTAGCCCCAGAAAGCAACTTTGCTGTTGCAGTCTCTGGCCCTACCCTTCCCAAAGTTGTTTGTCTAGGGATCCACTGTGGTGTCTGTGTTTTACTGCAGAGGCATCACTTGAATCCTTTTGCAGGACTCACTCTGACCAGTAGGTTACAGAAACACCTAACCAAAGCAGAAATCCTATATAGTTACACGTATATACACACACATATAAACTATATATATAAAAATTATTTATATATATATATGAAATTGTATTATATGTATTGTATGTACATATGTGTATATAGAGATATATGTAATTAGGTGCACGGCCTAACTCTACACAGCAGCTTTTACTGCCAAGAGCTACCTGTGAGCAGGCTTTAAGTCTCAGTGCTAGGCTTGGCACAGTAATGCCGGATTCAAAGATTTTCTGTAAGCTGTAAGACTCTGTGACTTCAGTCTTTGTTCTGAATCAGGTAATTCCCTTTGAAAAAAGTTTTGGTGCCAGACTGCTCTGAATTCCTTTGAGCATCTGTGTTCCTGGAGTGTATGGTGGAATAAATTAATTCCCCTCCTCTGGGGCTCCCTGGATGACCCATCCCAGAAGGGACATGGTGGTGGGACAAAGTCACCGTAATTTGGAGTAGGTAAGTATCAGGCAGACTGAGTTTTTGCTATGAAAAATATGGTAGAATTATTTGTAGATATTTAACCATTCTGCCGTGCTATGTTCTTGCTGTGCAATGCACTGAACGCCTCATCTCAAGAGAACAGGAGATGAGAGAGAAAGGTAGCCCAGTTTGGAGCTGCAGAGAAGAGTTACAGCCACAACAGTAAAGGAAACAGCATTCCCTGAGTACATTCAGTGCCCACGAACGCAAGTGAAAAGGTGTTCTGTTACATTTGTGCCCTCTTCCCTGGTAATTTATCCCATTTTTGCCTCTTCTTAAACTGTCAGCTTTACAGTATGCGTTTTCAGGAGTAAGAACTGTGCTCACAGCTTCTGTGCTGTGAAACTCCAAAAACTTGCTTTCAACTTTAAAAATGTTATTCTGCAAGGAAAAAAAAGATGTCAGCTTCACCTGTATCTGTGGAATTAGGTGTTTAAAACAAAGACCAACGCATGGTAGCTCACTCAGGATGGAACTAAATCAGGAGTGCTACTGGTGTTAATAACTTCCTAAGATTATAAAGCAGAGTTGTGGGTGCCATCGTTTCTTCAGAGAGAACACGTTAAAAATGGGTATTTTTGGCTTGCACCACAATGCTGCATAATGACAGTGTTATGCTGTGTGCCAGCAATTCAATGGAATGCTCCTTTCTTTGGATTATGTGTCTGGTATCACTCCAGACAATGAGTATCTGATACAAAATAAAAGTGATGGATGCCAAGTGAACCAGTGAGTAGGGAGAAGGTACTGTGGTTCATTGACTAACCAAATTACTTTGGGGGTATTTAAATGCATTTCTAGCTTTTTATTCTGCATGGGCTGTTATAGATGAATTCTGTGATGATTCAGCCTTGGAAAAATTAACCTGTTCTGTTCCCTGTGGGACGCCGGTGATTGCAGGAGTATGGCGGTGTGGTGAGTGACTCCAAGGATGAAAAGGTGCTGGATCTGGACAGTGATGGAAATTATTTAAACATTTCTTATTTAATTTCAGTAGAGCAATGTAGCTGTTCGTACTTACAAACTGAACTAAAGTGAAAGTTGACTGGAAATCCTGGCTGGACTTTAGGCAGTGAGCACTTTGTTAATGCATTGCTTGTCTTTATCCCCCATTTCACTGTGGGTTTGCCATTCCATGACACGAACTGAGGTGAACTGAGGAGTTTGCCACAGAAAAATCAAAGCAGCTGTTAACTGAACCAGGGAAAATCCCTCAACAGGTTACCTGTAAATAAGTAAATAAAACCCTAGGTTGGCTTTGCTGGTGTTTGCTCCCATCTTGTATTTTGTTCTGAGGAGATTGTAACACATGATTTTTTTGTTTTGCAAAGACTGTTGCATAAGCAGGGAATTAGAGGTCGGTGACAAAGAATGTGTGTAGAAAGACATTTTGAACTTTTAAACATAAATACACACACTGGAAACTTTTTCAATAAGAGAGGCCAAAATAAGATGCCACAATCTATACATATCTTGTTCAAATTAATGAACAAGGTCTACATTTCCAGTATCAGATACCAGATTCCTTATGAACAGTTCCAACTGTCATGAAAAATATACAGACTACTAAGTCAGTCTGGAAAATATGCTGCTGCTTTTGGACAGTTCATACCTAGGAGAGATCTTATTCTGTCTGATCAATCAGCTCAACAAACAATACAAACTTACAGAAAATAGAAGCAATCCAATTATCAGGAAGACTGTTATGCATGATTGCAAAAGAAATTCCCGAATAAAAATTTATTTTAAAATTAATTTTTTATATTGGCATACAAAGTGCGCAGATCGGGGCAATACAGTGATATTGTATTGGCAATTCCTGATGGGTTTGCAGTTGGATTTTTCTGCAGACAGGTTGTTGTCAGGCAGAGATTCTGACCTGGTGCACTCGCTGTCGCCTCAAATGAGTTTGTGGTTGAACATGACCTCATTACAATGTTCAGCTAAAACCCATCAACCAGTTAACCTGGGAGCTGCTGTGTCTCCCTCTGCAGCTGTTGAAGTAAAATGATGGCAAAATAAAGTTGAACTTAGACATCTGGGAGTCTGAGGGGCTGAAAACCATAAACATGGAGAATTATTTTTGCAGATAAGCATGTATAAGCTGACAAGTAAAGCCTTGAAATTGCATGTGTGCTATCAGTGAGGTGTAGTCAAATAATTACTGAAATCCAGACAGTGTGAGAATATATAGGAAAACAGGAATACTGATTAGTGGGAGGCCAACAGGTGGCAATTGGAGCCTTTCTTGCCCACGGCTGTAACCAGCCTCCAGCCATTGCCATTAGCCCAAGTTGCTGTCTGCTGAGGTGTAAAGTCTTACACATTCCATTTAATTAACACCTTAAATTTGATCTTGATGGTGTGGGAGCTCCTGGAGAAAATGAAATAAATGCACTACTTGTATTAACAAAGACAGTGTTTGCCAAGGGGATGGAAACCAAGAAAATTGCCCTAGAAAGGTTAAAATGCTTTATTGGATGAGGAATAGAGCCAGGCAAGGACTGTGCAGAGCAGCTGGCTGATGGTTCTGCTCTGGTTTTGGTGTGTGATGGTCTCACCTGCAGGTCTACCTGTGTCTGGAGCCTTTCTCCAGGTGCTGGGTTGATGTAGCACCATCCCAAGCTTCCCTCTGCTGAGGGGCATGGTGCTCTGCAAACCCAGCAGCATAAGGAATGACACCATATCATTGAACATTGATGTTTAATCAACAAATTATCATTACGAGAGCAGGCTCTCCGTAGCATTTCTGTCAGGAAGAGTGAAGTCTGAGAAATGAGATTTAGTATGCAGTGAATATGAGCTGTTTCCCACACTGCATGCTGCCAGATGACACTGGAGAAGGTTTCAATGTTCCAGCAGTACAAGGACTTCTGTGTGTAATTGTGGTTTGGTGACCAATGTGAGACAAAAGCCTTTCAAAAAAGATGAACTGGAATTTAAAAATAGAGTAGATTTTCTGTGGACTATCATGTGTTTCCACCACTGGAGGCCCTTAAAACATGTGGGGACATTTGACAAGAAGGATGTACATAGGATTGGGTCTGCTTTGTATGGATTAAGTAATTCCTTGAATTTCTTTCCAGCCCTGTTTCTGATGTTTACTATTATTCTTGCCAAAGATACCCAGGAGAAGCAAACCTCCAGATTATTTTTATATAAACATGTTATTCCCTCTTCTTTCATAGGGACATAATAATTTTTTAAGTAGTTCAACATACAGCATATATTCCATATGGACATATCCTGGCTTTAGGAGCATGGGCTGTGTTGGTCACTCGCTGGGCGCTGCTGAGCGGGCAGTGTTGTGTGCTGCCCCACCGTACCAAGGATCCAGCTTTTATGTGGGACTTGAAATTCCTTCCACCTTCCAGCAGCTGTGGTAGGAAACAGCAATATCCTTTTTGGGTCTCGACTTGGGTCCCTGCTCATGTTTCATAGCACACAGTATCTCTTTGTCCTTTGGCGAGATGTCTGCCCTGCTTGCATTTCTCACATTGTTGTATTTGCTAGGACAACTGGGCTGCTCTGTACATGCCACAGCCCACAGTATCAGTGCTGGCTGCTTTTTGTGGGATTGGGTTGGGGTTTTTTTGAGGAAAATATTTTCTCTCTTCTCTCACTGTATGTTGGTTTAAAATCGGAGCTGCAGCCACCCTGAAAGGAGGAAGCAGAGGGTGCCTGGTGCTGTGGCAAGAGCAACCCGCAGGTTAAGGCTGTGGTGGCATGGGGGAAGATATACCTTTATCTGCACCGGGGAAATGGTCACCCAAAATACACAAGTCTTGTAGTGATTTGCTGCCCCAAATGCTCTGAAGAGGTTGACTCCCAGGAGTGCATGCTGCTAGCACGTGGCATCCCTGGGTCTGGTAGGGAACTCCACTTGTGTTTAACATATCAGCCGAGTCACTCACTTCTCACATCACGTGTAGCTCGGCAGAAAATCCTTGTCGTAACCATGGGAACGCAGTTTTGCTTAAGCAGCGCTTGTGAGGATGCAGTTCATAATGAGCTCAGGGTGATCGGGGTGGGTGTGTGGGGGGAGAGAGCAAGAGCATACGTCTTCGCTTTCCTCTACCCCCACACTAATCAATTGTAAGAGTGTTGTGTAAATGAAGTACCGTCATTTTCCTTCACCTCCACAGCTGTTCTGAGGCAGTCTGTCGCCTGATAAATACTCCTGCATTGTACACAATACCACAAATTCTCCACATTAAACACAACATTTTAAAAATCAGATTTTTTTTATGGATAGACCAGTGAGATGCTCCGCTTCCTGGGAACCTGGGGCAGCTCCAGCATTGGCACTGGAGGTGGGGTCATGAGGGGCTCGGCTTACCTGGAGCCCAAGGGTTGAGCATCACGAGCAAGGTGCTTAATGCAGAGGTTGGGTAACACCTGATGGCTGCCTCTGTGGCTCTTAAAGTAATTTTTTAGGGGTTTTGCTACTGGTAGAGTGTGGTCTCTAAGTGATGATTCTCGTGTCTGTCTTGTATCCTGTGTTTTACACCATGGTGGCCACAGAGTTGGCACCAGAAGTACAGGTAGTGGCAGTAAATCTCTCTCCAAGTCTCCAGAGTGACATAGGTGATACCAGTGATGACTGCCCCAACAGATGCTGGTGGGAGCTGGCTGCAGCAGATCACAGCCATAGCTGCTCCATGATCTGTTGCTCTTGGAGAGCATCAGAGGCACGTTGAACATCCCAGTTGTTGTTCACGTGTTCTCCCAGGTTTTCCCATGGTGAGTCACCATAAGATGGAGCTCTGCTGCACGTGGATTTGTCTGAAGTTTTCATTCTCTCTTCACACAACACCTTAGGAAACTATAGGATCCAAACTGCTTTAAGTATTTTGTCCCTACTTAATGGACATATTTAAGGACATGTTCAATTGCAAGTGAACAAACAAGCTTCAGTGCCACTCTGAGGAGGGACTTCCCTAAACCATCTCTTGTTGCCCCAGCTTTAGTGAGAGCTGCAGGAGAAATGGCTTTTCAGAAGTGTTAGTGCAAGAAACATTCCTCCCCCTCATGCCTTTCTCACCCTTTCTTTTGTGTGTGAATATATTTTTTCAAATTTTCAGTCACCTACATGCATGACTAAAGACTGAACCGAAGCCAGTTGAAGTGGTAGATCCATTCCCAGGGACTTAGACAAGCTTTGCATCAATTACTTGGTGCACTGGGGTGCTGGAGCTGTGCTGAGAGGTCTTGGGGCATTCAGAGGTGAGCATTTTGGGTATCCAATGGCAGAGCATATTGGATCAATGGCTTGTTTTCATCCTCTCCAGAATGATTGCTATTTTTCCCTATTTTCTGTATTTTTTTTTTCTATCTGTTCTGTATTATTATTTTCTGCAAATAGTAAAAAAATAAAAATAAATCCATCTAAAGCAAACAGTATGCACCAGCTATTGCCTGCCCCCTCAAGAGAAACCATTTGGGAACACTGTAGAATACATATATGTGTGTGTGTGTATGTGTATATATATATGTATAAATTGCTACAGCTATTAAGCAGTCAACTGAGATAAAACTGAACTTGCATCCTTGTTTAGCTGCTCAACACAGCAGTGTGATTATTGCAAAACTACACTTCCTGGAGTGAGAAAATGGTAGAGATTTAGGAAGCAGGACTGATTATTTTTCACATATTGGATTACTCTGTTATATTCTGCCTGGTTTCCGTGGGCAGGGGGAGCAATAGCTCGCTTTCATGTGGGGGTGCACCAGTGGGAATCTGTGGAAAATCTCTCTGAGATGTTCATAGCCACCTCAACTTCACATCTCTGCTGTTGCATCGTGGGGTAGAGTAAAAAGACTGATCCATTGTTAAATGGGTCTGCCAATTCCTTTGCTAAGACTGAGTCTGGGCAGGATTCCCACTCACTGAACTTCATCACCTAATCCATGGTTTACGAGGCAGAATGGAAATTCTCCCCAGCTTTTCACTCGCACAGCTCTGCGCTCTATAAATAACGTTTATGGAGAAAACCTAATCATGCTTACTTTAGGGAATATTGTTTTGCTTTCACAGCTACTTCCAGTATGGGACTAGGACCAAAACCTCAGAGCCACAGACTTTCCATCCTTTGGGATGGTTGAACATGAATCCATCTGTTGGAGCTCAGGCTTCCCATCTTTTCTCCAACCTTGTCTCAACATATGGGTGGTCAGAAGCTGGTGTTTGAGTACACAAGCTCTTTTCCTTTTCATGGATGCATGCTGTGAGCCACAGAGTGCTGTCCGCTATTCTCTGCAGTGCTGGGGCTTGATCCGAACAGAGCATCTGGAAGGCAATGAAGGGCTGGTAAGGACCTGGGGCAGAGCTCAGTTGGGATTTCAGGGTTTGGGGCACTGACCTCGGGGGACCTGGTGGCATTCAGGATCTGTGTGCTTCAGCTCTGCAAGGAAATAACAGGAAGGTGATAATGATAATGATAATAATACTTCTTTTTAAATTCAGGGATCTCAAGGATGGTACATTGAGGCCAGCCTGTTATTTTTACTCTACTTTTGGTTTTTGATGCTTAGTGACAGCAGCAGAAAGTGCAGTTTAGCTCTGCTTTCCTTCTCTTCCACCAGTGGCAGTCTGTTCACGCAAGCACTTCACTAGGAATCAAAATATTGGCAAATTGAGCATGAAAGGAGGTTTCCAATAGATGGTTTTGTGGTTTAATCACCTCTTTGCTAACAACAATGATGTTCTTGCAGAATAACAAGCTGGACATCTTCAGCATATATTTTTGCACCTCTGAGGACAAGTCATACTTCAACACCGTGTTACAAGGGAGGAGAGCAGAAGGAAAGGAGAACACACCATTTCATGTGCTTGAGCTGTTATTTTGTCTTCTCTTCCTTCCTTCCTTCTCACTGGACAGATGAGGGAAGAGACAGGGAATGGTTTGGGTTGCTTTCGAAGTGTCTGTCACTCTCTAGGATGATGCTTTCCTCCATACATGAAAAGGCCCAAGACTGTCTGACATCTCTGCTGTAGAGCACCCTGTGCCCTGCTGCTCCTGTCATTGTGGCACATACTGGACTTTACATGGCGTTGTTCTTGTATTTGCATCTTCAGGAGGTGTAATGAGCTTAGTTTCCCTGAAGGCAGTGGGAGGAACTGCTCGCTGCAGAGCCGGCCATTGCTTTAGCTGCAGAAGAGCATGTGCTGCGTGAATTACGTGATCTGAATGTTAATCAAATATTGTTTGTATCATCCAACAGTTCTGCCTCAGCCTCTGGGCTGGATCCTCCTCTTGTTTCCAGGCCTGAAATTGGGAGGTGTGCTGATTTTGGTTGGGCTGGGACAACAGGCAGATTCTCTCCATCAGACACACCAGAGAAAGCAGAGAGTGGCGTGGAGCGAGGGCTCTTGCCTGGCAGACCTGGGTTTGGGACCTGCTCCCACTGCAGCAGTGCAAGGCAGGGGGCTTGGGCAGGCTGCAGTGTCAGGTTGGGGAGAAGAGCTGAGCCCCCTGTTTTGACACCTGCATTTTGGCTGTCGTGTTGGCTTTTTTATCAGAAAATCAGATTCTGGTTGTATGGAAATCTCATTTTTCTTTTAAAAGCAGGGGATATCAGAGTCCTTTTAGGGAGGAGGTTTTATTTTCCCACCTTGCAAGAGAGTCAGGTAGAGGTGGCCAGGCTGCATGTCTGAGGCTATGCAGGGTGGGTTTGGGCTGGAATTTCCCCCCCAGGTATCCAGTTATTCACCCAAAGCACCATGTTTGCAAGCTAAGGCTGTTGTAGCCTATGGCTACTGGCCAGAGGGAGGCAGGTGGTGGCCTGCTCTCTGTGGCAAAGGGACATCCCAAATGGCACATTGTGTGGAAAATGGGTCTGGCTCACTCATGCTTTCCAAGAGGGAGCTTTTTCCCTCTGCTAAGGAGATATGGTGATCATATGGATGCTTATGAAAAGTGCTCTGCTCTTGTGAAGTTTGCTGATGTGACAAGGAATTGCCCCTGTAACCGCAAATCCTGCCTGGAAGGCAGTGAAGCTGGATAGCTGATGGCAAGCTTGTAATGAACAGAGATGGCTGACATTCTGTTCCTCTAACAATCTGCTGCGTTTTGAACCCCTCGTGTCATCCACCTCCAAGATTAAATTTTTCACAAGGACTTTGAAGGATCCACCACAGTTTATATGGTTTAGAGTCTCTTGGTCATAGTTAAAAGCATCTTGCTCTGCTGTCAGCTGTGAAGACCCCAGGAGGTGGAGGGAGGCTGGGAAAGGGTTCATGTCAGCTCTTTTCTAAGCCCATTTCTATAGCACTGCACAGAGCAATGGGGCACAAAACTGCATTTGTCAGGATGACCATGCATCTTCTGTCTAACGCCATGAACACACTGGCTGAATTTTTCTCCTGTTTTTTAACAGTGTAGGAGTTTACCTTATAAGAACAAAACAGGCCTGTTAGTGGACTGGTTCAGGTCTTTCCAGGTGGTTGCAGATAATTCACAGAGCTGGATTGCATCCTTTTTTCTGGCACACTGAGTGATTTTGGCCAAGTCTCTTGTCCTTGTGTGTCATCTTATTTTCGCTTGTAAACCAAAGACAAAAGTGCTGTGTTCAGCTGAAAGGACACTTTTATTGAAAGAGTTTTGTAATACATGGAGTAAAGGGCTGTGGAAGGGCAGATAAGTGACAGCTGGCTAAGTTATACAGCAAAGTAAAAGATGCAAGCCTTTGTAGCCATTTACATGAATTGTTTGGAGTCACCAGATGACAGGGTTCTAGACCAAATTTGGTTTTGTTCTACAAATCACAACGTAGCATCTTCTACAAATGTCTGTCAAGTGAGACACGGATCTTCTTAAATGCCAGGAGTGTTTCAGGGTGTTGCAGAGTCTGGGAGACATGATAAATAATCAGTAAAAACTTGCTGCTAGGTATGGTGGTTGTGGAGAGTACAGCTAGCTTCGGAAACAACTGGCACATTCCAGTGGCAAGCTGTGTATTTCCAGAATTTATACTGAGGTAGGGTGTTTTTCTGGGAGAAATGCTACAACCCAAACAGGACCTGGTGCTTGGATGTGCTGCGGCTGTGAGATGAAGCTGTCATGGCAGCTAATTGCTGTGATCTCTGCCCCTTTCCTACCTGCAAAGCTGAAGCTGTAGACCTCAAGAGTAATTTTACTAGTTGGCAATAAAACAATATGCATTTTCCAATTAATGGTGTAGGTAGCATTTTTCATCGCCTGCATGATATAGCAGCATTCAGGTCATCGTGGTCTTTCTAAAGAGGCAGGGAGAAATGGATAGGACTTCGGTGGGATGTCTTTGCTAGCAGCTTTCACTGTCCTTAATAGAAGACATCAAAAGAAATCATAGAGAACTTACAGTAGAGACTAAATGTATAGCACCAGGATAAATAAGGCACACAGTCTTTTGGATTTAAAGGACATACCTTCATTTTTGCTCAGTACAGTCCAGTCTCTCCTTTTTCCATTTTCATGACAGATCTGACAAAGACAATCTTCTCTTTTAACGCTGAGCTGTGAGTACTGCCAGAAGCTCAGTTCTGTAAGAGCACGCAGTTTTGATCAAACTGAACCAATTACCCTATCAGAGTGATAGTTTACCATGCGGAGGGTGTCCATCTTAGAAGACACTGCTGGAGCCTTTTTTTTTTTTTTTTAATGTACTTATGTATTTTTTTAGGCCTACACCATTCTATGATTAGATTACTCTGCTAGGGAGCAAATGACACACTGCCATGGAGATAAGCTGCCTTGGGCTAAATAAAGACTTAATTGTGGCACAAGTAATTCAACACACATAATAGAAGACAAGTACATTCAGCCTGCAGGATCGATGATATTGACAGCTTTTGAAAATTTTGAAATGTAAGTTATTAGAGCAAGGTGGTGGGTGAGAAACAACGTGGCCCAAAGTAGGTCTTGTCAACAAGGCTAATATCTGTACCTTGAATGACTTGAGAGCTGTTGAGGAGGAAATAGAGCTGGTTTGAATCTCCTGATCAACTGTGAGATGCTTAGGAGCTGATCACAGAGTAACTCTGGGAAATGTAAAACTGCAGGGCCAGACTGTAAAAACTAGAGTAAAATCAGGAGAGAGCTGAGTCTTAGTGCTGCGGGGCTCTAAGTAATGCCTCTGAGCATCATTTGTTTTCTCTTTAATTACTGGAGAAGTGGTTGATCCAGTGAAGGTTTATTCCCGTGTACCCAGGGCAGAGGCTGCGCAGGGAGGGCTTTGGGAGGGACCAGCCTCAGCAGAGCCTGTGAGCAGGCTCCCATCACCGCGGGCAGCAGGACCTGAGCAGAAGGACTTTCAGCCCAGGATTGGAAGAATCCAGGCTGCTTTGCAAGTAATTTAAAAGCTTGAAAGAGTTACTTATTTTTTAGAGCCTGATGGAAAGTGTTCATCAATGGATTTTTTTTTAAAGGTTGCATATTTTCTGAAAGGAAATTACTCCTCATTCTGAGAGTCTCAAGTTCACTGTCACTCCATCACACTCCTAATGTGTGACACTCTTAAACACACTTGGCTTTAACTTTTCAGCTCTTCAGAGTGGCATCGCCCTCTTTTCTCGCAGTGCTTTTGTGGGTTTTCTTCCATTCCTCTCCAATTCTCACACCATTGTCAGCCTCCTTCACAATGAGCCACCTCTCTGACTCTTCTCCCAGAGCTCATCTCATGCTTTTATACCCAACGTCTGCTGATGATGCCTTCAAGACATTTTTTAAAATGTCTTTTGTGCTTCTTGAAAGCTCTTTGCTCTGGGCCCCTCTCTGCTTTTACCCTCTGCCTTCCCTGCTGGAACCCAAAGCACGCTCCCTCTTGAGTCTTTCACATTCAAGATGCAAAAGGTGATGCTTAAGTTATACGTTTAATTTGAACTGACAACTGCTTTGTATAGGACTGACTTTTTTTAAATACCCATCTCAAAATATTATTTTGCCTTGTTACCTGGTCTTTTGCTTTGTTGTGGCTTTTCTTAATTAGTTTTTGACTTGCTGCTGTAAAAATTCAGCAGTAAAGATTCACTGATCCCTGAATTATTTCCACACATTCTATAGAAAGCGTGGTGGAAATTACACTGGAAATTGAACATCATATGGTGTGATAAATAGTAATTTGGAGGTATATTAACCTGCTTCCTTTAGATAAAGAAATGTCTTATACAGTAACTGTCCTCATTCAGGAGCTGATGCTTCCTCCTGATGAGGCATTTATCTTATGGCTTGATTATCTTTTCAAGAAAATACTTCAACTCTGACCTTTCCAGATGCTAGAGTGGGCTATGCTTTCACATTGACTGGCAGCTTGCGGTGGCATGAGGGCAACTGGGAATATGAGGTGTTCTGCCTACCCTAAATCATTGAAGTGGTGACAACTTGTTGAAAAGCTCCTTGATGAAACCTAATTCGTTTCCTTTCACTGAAAGATAACTTATCTAGCAAAGTAAAATGGGTTGATGTAACAGAAGGTCATGTGTAAGTGTGGAGCAGGTTGTGTGCTGGAGAAAGAAAGGGCTTGCGCTGCTTCCTGGTACCACCAGCGATGGTGATGCCTCCTGGGGAGCTGACAGCTCAGGGAGATTACAACCTGTTTTCTGCCTAAGCTTCGGTGTTATGAGAGAAATTTGGGTATAAAAAAACCAGAGCTGAAAGAAAGCCAGGCACTTTTATAGTTGTCTGCTGATTTGGGAAGTCAGACTTCCCAAAAGCTTACCCTGACCTGGGGTGAGTGCAGAAACTGGTTGATTTCTCTGGGAAATGTGGAAGGCTGTGGGAATAAGTTGCACCATTTTAAGATTGTGATTATTTACTGCTATATGCAGCCAGAAAGGGGATAAAGCAGAACTAGGGACACACTCATGATGCCCCAGCCCCTTCCAAGGGCAGACTGTGCATGCACAGCCCTTTCTTTCTCACCCTGCTCATTGGAGGGCGAGCTTTGCCTGCAGCACAGCTCCCACTGAAGTCCCTGTGAGATTTGCTGAAGTCAGTAGACCAGCACCGTGCCCTAATTTCTTTTGCAGTCACTGCCTGACTGCATAACATAAAGACTGTCCTCGAAGTATCTGCTTGCAAGAAAGCATATGAAATGTATCTGCGCTCTTGGGAATACCTTAGATCAAACCAGTGAATCCTTCTACAGAACCTGCAAAAAATGACAATATCCAGGGAAGTTGCATCTGCATTTTGGTGCCATCTGACAGAGTCAAAAGCCACCAGGCCATGCTCTGCATCACCAGCATGGCTGCAGAGAGTTCAGAGCAGCATCCCTGGGGAAAAAGGCTCTCTGTACAGATGGACTGTGCACCCCATTAACAGGTATTATGCCCTGGGTATGGTGCACTGGGTACAGGCACTCTGCCCCTCACATTTGCATCTGACCCTCCCAAAGAGATGTCATGGACCTTGTTAGCTTGTGTTTTCCTTCACTGTATGCTACTACCAATTTTCTTATGTACTCATCCTCCCTGAGGAGCCCAGGACTTGGTGCACCGTTCTCTCCCTGCCAGCTTCCCAATGGAGTGAGACTCTGGCTTCTGCAAGAGGGAAATCAGGATCAGGAAAGACCACAGCCTTACAAAAGTTTCTCTCTAAGAAGAGAGGTAGGGCAGTGCTGAACTGTTGGGAATGACTGAGACAGCTGAATTCCCTCAGATTATTCTCCCGTTGAGTTTTTGCTGTGAAATTATTTTTCCTGTTGGCTGCTGTGCCCTGCTCATCTCTGTAATGACTGCACAGTGCACCTGCTTGCACCTCGGTCCTTCCGTAACCGCTTTCAGGAGAGAAAATGCTCAGTAATGCCTTGGTTTCGGAAGATGAGCTTTGCGCTAGTATCATGCTGCTTGTTTCTTCTGCTTGTCTGTCCCACCACCTCCAGCTGCCTCAAACAGAAAATTTGGCGTTGCAGAGACAAACCCACTGCTCAGGGAGAGCTCTGTTGTGCCAAAGCAGCAGCAATGTGGGGAACACCTTCTACTGGGAGCCTTAAATGTCTGCGTGTGTGTCCTGAGGTCGAGTTATTGAGCACCTTGGAGACGAGAGCTGAATTCTTGAATATGACTTCAGATTTTGTGAAAGGCTGTGAAGTGACAGGAGGTCAGATGTGATTGCAGTAGCCTGTGCTGCTGAAGACACCCACTGCAGTTTTGTGTTCTTGTTTCTTTGAGTACAAAGGAGCTCATTACCCAGACCGAAGCACCAAGCCCTTTTCAGTTAAAGCAAACTACCAACACTGCTGATACACTGCTGATACCCTGCTGACCTGGCAGCTCATTACAGCATAGGTATGGCAGAGCTGAATGTATCCATTGTGCTGAGATTGGATCCCATGTCCTCACTCTGTCCCGTTGTACCACCCAGAGTTGTTTAGGTTCAGACTTGCTATTTTCCCCAACAAGCAGCAGCCTCTAATGAGCAGATGTCCCTTTCCTCCTCCAGCTCCCTGCTGCTTGGTCTTCCAAGTTATAGTCTGAGAAGCAATAAGTTTTCATCCAACAAAAAGGCTCTCTAACCAGCTGCCACATCCTCATTTTGCAGAGGATGCCTTGGAGGTCCTACATTCAAACACTTATTACTGTGGTGTGGTCAATTTGGGTGGAGGAGGCTATTGTGGGTACATCAGTGCTGGGGGTAATGGGGTCCCCATCACACCCCTATTGCTTAAACAAGGCATGGAAAACCACAGCAGAGAAATGCCAATGTGATAATTGCCAAAGGCATGTCAAAGCTGGGTATGAGTGAACAACCTAATTATAGCTGGCTGAACAAGGAATAAGTAAGGGATTGTTGTTTAAAAAGGGGATGTGTTAGTGGTGCCGAGTGAAAATGCATGTATGATGGGAAGTCTGTTCTTGAGGCTCACTTGTGTGGCAAATGCAGTGGTTCAGGTGCAGAGAGAATTTCCCACCAGTGAGAGTATTTTACAAATGCAGTAAGAATTAATGTACTTGTTAAATAGACCTCAGACATACTCGGCTATGGGTTGAAAAGGATTGCAAGAGATGAGAATCCTCCAGAGTTGGAGACAAAAGTCTGAGCTTGGTTTTGCTAGCATAAGTAAAGAGTATACACATATAAGTTGGTGGAGTGATGCTTATATGTTAGAGTGTGACATTATCCAGAGCTGTCTGTTATGTGCTTTCTGTTGTTTATCTACCAACATTCACTGGGAAAAAATAAAGCTCCCACACATCTCACATGTTGAAGCGGGATGCAAAGATTGGGAATGTAATTAACAGCCATTAGTGGTGCCCTGGAAGAAGTGTCCATGTATGGGAACAGTGAGCTTTGTAAATTTCCCCTTAGTACAAAATGGGACAGGAGAAGATGTCCTCTTTGCTCAAGTCTCTTGAGGCTCCCCTGGAAGGCTCTTGGGTGCTGCTGTGACAAGGAGAAGAGCAGGAGTGTTGGGTACAGCACAGAGGTGGGTGAGACCAGGAGCAGGGCTGTGGCACGATGCAGTTATCGGCTGCATAGCAGTTCCACTGATCTCCAAGGATGACCCTGGCCCGTTCAGCAGCAGCGGGTTGTGCCCGCAAAGGCTGCTTTCGCCTCCTGTGCTGGGAGCTGCCTGCCTGGACTGGAGTGTACGCTGCTGAGTGGTGGGTCATGCCGTGGCTCATTCTGCACTGCGGCCGTGGAGGGTTGAGTTGTGCTTGGTGAGCCAAGGGATGCAGCAACATGTCAGAAGAGCTCATGAGAAATTGTCTGCCAGTATGTTGGAAAACTGCTTACAAAATATAACATTTTTTGAGGAAAATCCATTTTTTTTGTTCGTGTTTGTAACAAAGCATCTCCTTACTTCCCTGCGCCTTCAGCGCTCAGTAGCCAGCGTGAAAGCTGGTGATGAGGCCTGGGAGTCCACGTTCCTTGATAGACACAACAGGTTCCTTGCTCTGCCAGGCTGGCTGCCCAGCTTGCCCTTTCCCTCCCAGACCATCCCTAAGCTGCTCCAGGGCTCTCTGGACTAAGCTGCCACCCCTGGCAGCTGTCAGGACGTACGTTGTGTTTCAAAATCAGCCAATAGTTCTCTCAGCATCCACGTTCAGGTGTCGCTGAGAAATTAAACATTGCTAAAATCCAGCTGTGCAAAAAAGCATCAGGCTGTGGGTGTTCTGCCCCAAGCCAGCACGTGGGGCTTACCACCCCACACATTTTGTGAAGCTGAAATGTCCATTTCCCTACCAGCCCAGTATGTTCTATCTATCAAGCACTGTTGGCAAGACTGACTGATTTTTTTTGTCAGCATTTTGCTTTCTCTCTTGTGGCACCACTGAGCTAAAGGGAAATTGTAATCACTTTCTCCCTCTTCCTTCCAATTAGTGGTCCCTCTTTTGTGCATCCTGAAATTGGCCCCTTGTGACACTTGCATGTCTACACGGCATTAACATTTCCAAATTGGCAAGAAGCAATGCTGTAGCTCAGCTATGCAACCACCTGATGTGCTTGTTTTAGCTAAAATGAGGGTACATGTGTGTGTGCTGGGGAGTTCAGAGGGGAATGGCTGAGATGACTGATTGCTTGGAAATTTCAACCTGATTAATGGACTTATGAGGTGGATCGTTTGTACATATCACCAAAAGTTGGAGCTTTTTAATTGAAAAGAATTTTGAAGTTCCTGAGGTCTGCGCTCTCATGGTGATGCTGAGCCCAGCCCTGCGTCCATAGCTGTGAGGCGTCTAGGGAGGAAATTGGATTTCATATAATCATCCCTTTCCTGTACCTGATGACTGAGCACATTTTGTTAGGGCTTTCCTCATCTTTTGGAGCAGACATGAAGCTGAGGTCTTGACCACATGTGGTCATTAGAGATCTCATGGAGTTTCTAGCAGCAGTGCTCTGGCCAGATTCCAAATTGTGTAATTACATTACTTTTCCCCAAATTCCCCCTGTAGTTTCCACTGGATGCAATTTTCTTTTTCACATCCTGCCATACTGTAGCCCTATAACTAATTAATTTAAGAGCTTGGAAAGTATAAAGTGCTATGTAAGTACTGCAAGTACTATTATTACTAGTGTCCCAGTGTGATGCTGAACAAGCTGTCATGGGCCAGCCCCAGAGGTGGCTGTATCAGAGAGGGAGGATCCTTCAGAAGAGCTTTGAGGCGCATTGCAAGGATGCTTTGTAAACCTGCAACAAAATAATATCCCTGGAAAAAGGAACAAGCAAGTATCTTCCATTTCTTGAACTTTAAAAAATTTAATACCAGTATAATCTTCTCTTAATCTTCGTGTAGGAAACAGTTTAGCTAATATATACTTGTGATGTTGATTTACTCTCATTTATAATACAGTTACCGACACAGAGATTAGCATCTCCTTACGCTAAGAACTGTATAAACCATAGTAAGGGTTAGAGTTTATAATCCAAACAAATCAGACAGGCAAGGAGGTGAAAATAGAAGAACTGGTCATCCCAAACTAGAAGATATGGTTGTGTACACAGACGTTTTTAATTCCCCTCTGTAATCCAGGCTTCTAGGTAGCCACCTTGCAAAATACCCGCAGGCAGCTTTTCATGGTTGAGACTTCTCAACAGGAGAAGTTAACTGAGCGAAAGCTCCCTGGAGAGCTGCTCCTGGAGAGGCAGTGGACAGGGGCTGATACAGAATCTTTGGAGTCCTTTGACGGTACTAATGGGAAGACAAATAGTTCTCCAACCCACGGCTGCCCAAGACAGTAGTGGCTGTGCCATGTAGACACAGCCGTTTGCTTGACGCTAGCTCAGGAGCTTGACATGCTGTGAACATCCCCCAGATGGCCTGAATTTTCAGAGGTAATGAACTCTTGTAAAAGTCAGCATTTAAACTACAGCATCTGTTGAGATGACCAAATACAGCTTTGTTGGTCTCTGTTCAGGCTTCCACTCTTGGAGCTGCTTTTTCCAGTGGGAGTAAGTGCCTCTGCTCTGTAAGGGGACTATGTCCTATACCACTGGAGTGACAAGGTCACAGCAGAGGTGCAATAAATGCCCTTTGTATTCCAAACACATGTGGAAAAGTGGGATGGCAGAGGCTGCCTGAGTGATAGGGAGGGAAGGCAGAGAAGGACTGGTCCTGCTGAGGATGAAGCTGTTGTGGTTTTGTTTGCATGAGGCTGCCCACACCACACCTGCGGGACTGCAATTCTTTTTAACTCTGGACAAGGTGAGATGAGCTTGGTTTTTCCTTGGAGCAAAAGCCCACACTTGAAGGCACCCATGATTTTTCTCACATTTTTCCTCACTTTTCAGTTCTGTTTCCCATATGATTAATGGTGCCTCACTGTTGCAAAGCACAGGTTAAGATTTTGAAGCCTGGTGGGAGTGAAGCATAAGGGCCGTGCTAGCAGAGAGCAGAAACTGTGTGCTACAAGCCTCTACATCCCCCTGAAAGAGCTGGGACCAGTGTCCACAGGCTGTGGTGCAAATGGGTGTGATGGCATGTGAGCCAGCAGTGACATATCACCAAAACATTCGAGTCACTGCTGCTTTCTATGAATCTTGTACTGATGATGTAGGACAAGGGGGGACTGGCACATCCCTTTTCTGCAGGATCAGGAAGGGGCAGCCCTAAGAGTAAGGTGGAAAAGCTCCACAGCAGGAGCTGAGAGCTCATCTCTCAGAGCTGGTACTTTTGAAGGCCAACCTGAAGGCTGAGATCACAGAATCACAGAACGTTAGGGA